>NC_050530.1:22838310-22842895 GCF_002922805.2 Oryzias melastigma | reverse complement strand
CAGTTTGAAAGACTCAGAGTTTTAATTTGATGTTTTCTACAGTTTCATGATTGAACTTCCTTTTTTTCTTTGCTGTTTTCTGGGTAAAATTCTGTTCTTTTTCATGCTGACAGCATTTTTAGCTTCAGTTTTTAAGAAGTTTCATCAAAATCCAGTAGAATCTGATCATTTTCTAGAAAGTCTGAAACTAGTAGAAACTTTCTGAGCATAAAGCCTGTTTTCTCCAGAGGACATGAATGAACAGAGTGGATGTTAGTGAGGAATGACAGAGAATCACTTTGATGCAGCTGCTGCAACAACACTAACTGCATTGAAGCAGGAGGGAGAAGGGAGACACCTGCTGGCTGTTTCCAGAACTGCATCTTAGTGTCTAACGGTTCAAACTGAAAGCTGTCTGTCAAATTCCTGCAGCCTGTTTGGATCTAACAAATGCTCTTTTGAATCAACACTGTGTTTGAGATTGATTTTGTCTTCATTCTATCTTTGACTCACAAACAGGCTTTAATCTTTAGCCTTCCCCTTATCCTGTTAAAGCTGTTCTAATATTCATGTGTTTGCTTCATTCTCAGTAGAAATGGGTTGAAAAGAGCTTTGGAATGTTCAGTTGGTGCTGATGTCTTTCTAGATGGGGGGCAGAACAGATGAGAGCTCCTCCCTCCTGATTCAGAGGGGAACAGTGGGCAGCAGCTGAAAGGAGGGAGTGGAAATGGGAAAAGTTCTCTGGACATTTCTCCTTTCTAAGAACAGAGAGACACGACTCCATGAACAGCAGAAGATAGAGTTTGAAAACATGTCCAAAGCTGGGCCAGATCTGAATTCCTTCCCCGTCCCTCCGATTGTAGGGGTATTTGGAGCTGGAGTGGTGTCCAAAGTTGTTTTTTAGGGGTAGCTGTAGTGACTTTAGACTGTGTATCCCTCCTCCAGTAGAGTGTTCTGTGTTGTGCTGTCCCACAGAGGAAAATGCATTTCTTCATGTGGGTGTGCTCTAAGCACAAAAGTTTACCTTTAAATGTAAATCAAGACTTTTTGTTATAAGATGACCTTTTTAAAGTTATAAAACTGATGTTTTTATGTATTTTCCGAGCGCTGGCAGCCATGTCCTAACGCAGATGATGACAAATATTGATGACATCATCGAGTGTTAATAACATCTAAATTGGAAGACACTATTTTCTATATTTCTCCGTTTGGAGGGATAAATGTGGGGGTAGGGAGAAGCTAAAGGGGTAGAGGAAGAATTGGGATTTGGCCTAAGAAGAGAAATGTTTCATTACTGAAGAACTCAACCCAACCTTGGATGAACTCAGATATACTGAAATTAATGAAAGAAAGGGATTCTGCACTGAAAAATGCAATCAAAAATAAATCAAGAAGTGCCAGAAATCTATTTATAACATTAAGGAATAAAGTCGTTCATAACATAAGGAAGGCCAAAGCAGATTTTTTTCTTATCTATAATTGAAAAAGCAAAAGGGGATTCTAAAAAAATCTGGAACCAAATGAAAAAACTAGTAGGACAGGACACCAAGAGCAAAACGTGTTTGGAAATAAAGATAAATGGGGAAATTCTAAATGAAGGATGCATTATTGCAGATGCATTCAATAATTTTTTCATTGAATCTGTCTCCACTATTTCTCAGTGTTTTGTGTCCAATAACCTAAGTGC
Source organism: Oryzias melastigma (assembly GCF_002922805.2). Lineage (NCBI taxonomy): Eukaryota > Metazoa > Chordata > Actinopteri > Beloniformes > Adrianichthyidae > Oryzias > Oryzias melastigma. The sequence goes on along the minus strand of NC_050530.1, from coordinate 22,841,229 downwards.
TTGGCCAATAAATGAATTAGAGCCCATATTCAGCTTAAACAGTGTTACAGAATCCGAGGTCTCCCAAACAATAAGAGCTCTTAAAACTACAAAAACCAAAGATGTATTTGGCATTGATGCTTTTATGTTGAAGGAACTCTGTCCCATTTTATAAACTCCACTATCCAACATTCTAAATCTTTCTATATCTGAGGCAATATTTCCAAGTAGGTGGAAAAGATCAGCTGTCATCCCAATACATAAAAACGGAGATGTTCTGTCCCTTTCTAATTACCGACCAATAAGTATTGTACCAATAGTGTCTAAAGTTGCTGAGAAACTTGTCACTCAACAAATCTTAACGCATCTTAACAACACTTCATTTTCACTTCATCCCATGCAGTTTGGATTCAGAGCTCGGCACTCAACGGAGACAGCCAATTGTTTTTTCATAGAAAACATCAAGCATTCATTGGATAAAGGGGGTGTAGTTGGTGCTGTATTTCTAGATTTGAAGAAAGCTTTTGACACGATAAATCATGAACTACTGCTGACTAAACTAACTAAATTCAACTTTTCACCTCATGCAATAAAATGGATGGACTCCTATCTGTCTAATAGAGTACAGTCAGTCAGGTTGAATGAGTATCTCTCCCCTCCTCTCTGTTTGTGTACTGGTGTTCCAGAAGGATCCATTCTAGGCCCTCTGTTTTTTCCCTTTATATAAATGATGTGCCTTCAGTTTGTTCGAATGTCTCTATTCAAATGTATGCTGACGATACAGTAATTTATACATATGGTGAAAACATGACTCAAGTCGCTGAGAAACTTACACAATCAATGTCGGATATCACGCATTGGTTAAATCAGTCGAGTTTAAAACTAAACGTTAATAAAACAGTTGCAATGTTTTTTTTCTAAATCCATAATCAAAACACCAGAAGCGGTCATTTTTGTGGTTGGAAACAAAATTAAATTTGTGTCTGAATTTAAGTACCTTGGGATCCATATTGATTCTAATCTCAAGTTTGAATCACAAATCAAAAGAGTCTGTAATCAGGTGAAGTTCAATTTATCTAATTTCCGGTTCATTAGACCACAGTTATCATTACAGGCTGCTAGGATGTTCATGAATGCTATGATCTTTTCCCATATAACATCTTGCATCACAACCTGGTCACAGACAAACGAAACAGTTCTGAAGCCGTTAGAATCACTCTATAAACAAACAGTCAAAGTTTTGGACAAGAAACAATTAAGATATCACCATTGCCCTGTTTTACAGAAACACAAACGCTTAACCTGGAAGAATTTCATCAAGTATTCAAACCTTTGTCTGTTATATAAAATAATACATGGTTTGTCATCTCCTCCACTTAGTCAGTTTGTAACTGTTCGATCCAGCTCACATCGAGTCACACGAGGGTCAGCTCGAGGAGACTGTATCGTCCCTCTGCGGAAAAGTGTCTTTAGCCAAAAAACATTCTCAGTTACAGCGGCACAGGAATGGAAGTCTGTCCCTCAGAACATCAGAGAACTGGGCTCACTTTTATTGTTCAAAAAACATCTTAAGAACTGGCTGGTGACACATCAGATATGTCAGCATATATAATATTTTAATACCCAGAATATTCTTAGGACTCTTAATGTCTGCATGTTCCTTGTTTTCAAATGATTTCAATGTACGTTTTTACATTTGATTACTCTACAGGCCATTTTACAATCAATTGTTATGATTCATTTTATTGCATCTACTCATTTTTATCTATTTTTTACTTTTTTTAAATTTATCTTATTGTGTGTGCTTATTTAACTTTTTATAAATGTTATGTTTTTACTGTGCTTTTACTGTACTTGTATTACATTTTGTTTTTAACTTTGTTCTTATAGGGAGACGATTTTACCATCAGTCCAGGGACAGCAGATGAAAAATAGCTTCTGAGCTAACTCTGGTGCATTGGCAGGAATGCTTTTTAATGTGCAATGTCCCTGTCAAATAAATGAATAAATAAAATAAATAAATAAACTGCAGCTGATGGAGCTGAAGGAGGTCATAGACATTATTGTTGAACAAAGTTCTGATTCTGAGACAGTAGATCAGAGTTCTGTCCTAGAAACCAGATTTAAACTCAGTTTGTGGTTTCAGAACACTTAAACTCACTGTTTCCATGGTAACAAGCTATTTGTTTTTTTTACCTGTTGATTCTTCCCAAGTTTTCAGACTCACTGTTTCAATTCTCTGTTCCCGTAGGTCATGATGAAGCAGCTAAACAGAGAAAGTCTCTGAGGATGTGGTGGTGACGGTTGCTGCCATGTTGTGTTGTTGTTGGTCCTTAGCAGTCAGAGAAACACACAACATTTACAGACACACACTCACGTATGCACACAATGTGAAAGGAGGTTTGATCAACCCGACAGCAGATGTGTGACATGGTGAGAGTTCAGCTGCAGTTTGATGAAGAACTTAAGTATTTATTTTACCTGAGATTTTATTCATTCATCTGTTATTTTTCTACCTTCAGTTTTTCTCAAGTTTTCTAACTTTATTAATAAAAAAAGAACACACAGTCATGACAGTTCCTGTATAGCAGAGACTCTCTCAGGGTCTGATTACAGGGAGGAGCTAACAAACACATCCATTCATACAAGGGGCGGAGCTCTGTTCAGGTGTCCTTGAACCAGGAAAAGAGGAAGTTTAGTGTTTTTCTCCATGTTAGAGCAGGAAGAGACGAGGCTCCAACTTTCTTCTTCTTCATGGTGAGTCTTTGTGTTTTCTGTCGTCTTCTCCTTTATGATGAAGGCAGTGATGTTTCTGTGTGATCTCATCTGTGAGGAAGAAGAGCAGCAGAGGAAGAACTCAGACTGAACTGGTTCTTCTGTTAAAAAGAAGAGTTCTTCCAAGAACCAGCAGCTAAAGCTCACTGCAAGTCGTCTTAGAGA
>NC_050530.1:22827823-22837841 GCF_002922805.2 Oryzias melastigma | reverse complement strand
TGTGGTGGTGATGGTTGCTGCCATGTTGTGTTGTTGTTGGTCCTTAACAGTCATTGAAACGCACAACATTTACAGACACACACTCACGTATGCACACTACATGAAAGGAGGTTTGATCAACCAGACAGCAGATGTGTGACATGGTGAGAGTTCAGCTGCAGTTTGATGAAGAACTTAAGTATTTACTTTACCTGAGATTTTATTCTTTCTTCTGTTATTTTACTACCTTCTGTTTTTCACAAGTTTTCTAACTTTATTAATAAAAAAAGAACACACAGTCATGTCAGTTCCTGTGTAGCAGAGACTCTCTCAGGGTCTGATTACAGGGAGGAGCTAACAAACACATCCATACATCCAGGGGGCGGAGCTCTGTTCAGGTGTCCTTGAACCAGGAAACGAGGAAGTTTAGTGTTTTTTCTCCATGTTGGAGCAGGAAGAGACGAGGCTCCAACTTTCTTCTTCTTCATGGTGAGTCTTTGTGTTTTCTGTCGTCTTCTCCTTCATGATGAAGGCAGCTGTGTGATCTCATCTGTGAGGAAGAAGAGCAGCAGAGGAAGAACTCAGACTGAACTGGTTCTTCTGTTAAAAAAGAAGAGTTCTTCCTAAAACTAGCTGACAAAGCTCACAGCAAGTCATCTAAGAGAGAAGACTATTTGATTTTTTGTGTGTTTAATGTGGGAGGGGTGAACATAGGAAGTGTCACTGAGCAGAGAGTGTGGGGGTGGTGTTAAATAGAGGAAATGTAGCGCTGAACAGAGTGTAGTAACAGTAGTATTATTCAAGCATGCAGAGACAGGTCGGATACAGAGCTGCACTGAAGGACAGATTTTGAAATCTGCTGGATCTGTGTTCTTTGTTCGAGAGTTGTTGTCTCTTTTTCTGTTAGACAGAAGCTCATTGGCTGATTCTCTGCTACATCAGACTGTTTTTTTGTAACTTTTATTTGTCGAACCACAAACAATGTCAATACACAGTCATTATACAAAACAATGTTTTTTTTTTTTTTTATCGCAAACACAGAATGAACACAACAGCCCCCCGGACCCTACAAACCCAAAATATACTCTCAGCAATGAAGTGACTAAGATAATCATAGTTAAAAAGTAAGTACATCTATCATCTCTGTAGATCAGGGGTGTCGAACTCAATCGCACAAGGGGCCAAAATCCAAAACACATCTTAAGTCGCGGACCGAACAGGATAAACATTTATTGAACGTTCTCAAACTGCATTTTAAAAATTTTAACACACAGTAATATTGAACTAGATATATAGCATTACCTGCGATAATGTTAAGTGTGAATGCTGTAAGCTGAACTTGTCCACTAGAGATGCTTGTGCTGATAGCTGAAGATGCTGTAAGATGTAAGATGCTCTAGATTATAAAGACTTGCAACTGCTTGCTTGTGGGTGAAACAGGCAGGCAAGATTGTGGATAGCTATGTAATAGATGTTGTTAATGAATTTCTTGGACAGGTAGTTAGTTTAAATATTTAAGCAGTGGTTTCCAATGAGTATACAATTAGTCAGAAGTACCCCTTAATGTGAACTTAACTTTCTCCAACCACAAGAGACTCAGAATGTCTCATAACCAGACTTTGATTAGTGGCGGTTGAAATGATTTCTAAAGTAACAAGATTCTGTTTTATGCTATAAGAGACACAAAGGCAATGACATTGTTTAGAATGCTTGTGGTGTAGATATTATCTAGGAGTTTGTCAAATATAACAATGTGTGGGGTCAGAGTTGAGCTGACCTCTAGTATTTCTGAAATAACTTTGTAAAATGTATCCAGAAACCAGAACACTTGAGGCATGTCTAAAACATGTGGACAAAGTTACAGAAAGTTTGTGTCCTTCTACTTCATTTACCTTGAAGATTTTTGGGATATAGCTTTGACTATTTTTCTTACGTTAATATAATCTGCTAAAACTTGTATTGATGAAAATGTTGCACAACTAGATGAAGAATTCTGAGCACATATTGCTTTCTCCAAGAAAGTCTCTGATAGGCTCATCTGCAGTTCTGACTCCAACTCTGTTCTGATTTGATTTAAACGAATTTGCTTTTTGGAGATAATACCATAGAAGTAGCAGATATGGACCCTTGACAGGATATTAGCCTTTATCACAGGGTCAACCCCATGTGGGGCTGGTATTTGTGGGAAAGAAGCTGTGGGCAATTTTGCAAAATGTAGCGGAAGAAATAAGTTTTGCGGAAATTTAATTTGGAGATTAATTAATTGAAGCTAGCAAAAATAGTATTTATGTATAAGTCTTCCAGAGAATAAAGTTATTTATTTGTTAGGGCTGAAAATCATGGGTCCATCATTGCTGGGGTGTATAAGTGATTATTGCAAATCAGTGGGGCATGCCAAACGAAATATCGTCTTATTTGTCTCCAAATTTTTTTAATGTTCCCACAACTACGGGGATGGAGGAAGTAGCTATCTGAAGTCTGCTGCATGCTAATGCACATGATCATGAGGAACAAGAAGCTGCTTCACTTGGGCACCAAAATCCTACTTTATGCATATTGGATGCAAGGGAGTACCCGATAAGATTGGGTAAACGGAATCCTCCAGCCGCCTTGTCCGAACACAGAATTGGTCATCTATCAGCCCATACAAATTATGAAATAAGATTATTTACAGCTGTAAAGAATGATCTGGAAAGGGAAACATACAAGTTTCATGGTAAAACATTCATTCAAATTTTATCACCTTGTGATATTGGCAGGTGTTTTCATTTTTGTAGATCAGATTTGACTATTGTTAATTAAGTAAAAAATGTTCTCTGATTGTCTGTGGGGATTGTGTAATTTGGGGACTGGGTATAGTTGATGGTGGTAGGTCAGGGGTCTGCAACCTGCAGCTCCAGATCCACATGCGGTTCTTTTATCTCTCCATGATGGCTCCTGATGGGAGAACATGCAAACTCCACACAGAAAGGTCCCAGCCGGGATTTGAACCGGGGCCTTCTCGCTGTGAGGCAAGAGCGCTAACCACTGCGCCACCGTGCAGAGGTCCTACCCCAAACTAAAATAACAAAACCCTTCAGTGTGAGACTGCAGAGGACAAAGAGGTGAAAAACAACAGGAAAAAGAGAAGTAAATAGGGATGGAAATCGGGGCCGATTACCTGGTTGATGACTGGATTGGGATCGGACTATGTTGCCCGATTGGTATCGGATATTTCATTTATTCTTATTACTTGTTGTGATATTGGGCTATTTACAGAAACAGAGATTTACCTAAAAGCCTTCAAAGAGCACTTTGTTCCCCTCCCTGAAGGACTCACTGCAGACTCCTTTGGAATGTGAAGTTTATGACTTTATGACACTTGCAACCATGAAAGGACACTGAAAACTCAGCTTGGGACAAACTGAGAGGAAAATTTGATTTTTATTACCTTTTTCACAAATAATAATTTGTAACATCTATTATTTTATTTATGTTGAATGTGAATAAACTGATATGAAAAGGACTTGGCTTTATTCACAGATCTGGACAGGAAAAATTCTGCTATTATAATCTTTGTTCTTCATGAATACTTTAATTGCATATTTCAACAAGATTTTAGACAACATTTAATCTTATATTGATGTTATGTCGTTGTTTTACTGTACGTCATAATTCCAAAATGGATTTTTTTTATTAAGAGTTTGAATGTAGATGTTTAAACCTTGTTTAAGGTAAACTCATTTTCATTTAAACTTTATCTAAACTTGTTTTATCACAGGAGTATTATGATTGCCTGTTTTTTCACATCGCCTCTGATTTTACCATGACATACATTTTTATACTACAACACATCAGTGAATGCTCAGAACATTTCAGAGAAATAACTTAAAATCATGCTCTTGTGTTTCTCATGAAACATGAAGCTGTTAGATCCACTGGGGAGGTGTGTTTACAGCCACTGGCTGATAGCAAGGCCTCCTCTGAGGTCAAAAGGGCAATCCAGTCTCACTTCTGCTCCGGTCAGAAGAAGAGCTCAGATTGAGGTTCAGTTCAGAGAAGAATGGGAGAAACGTAGGAAGAAGAGAGAAACTTCTTCCAGTCTTATTTGTCTTGTATTTATTTTATTTCAAATTATCCCAAATAATTAAGCTAGTGACATGACCAACGTTTTTATTTACTTAATCTTTTCGGTTACTGTTGTGCCTTTCCTTTGAACTATTTTGAAGCGTCAGAATTTTTTCTTAATATTTTTGGAACTGATCTGACGATCCATATTGAGACTAAACGCCAGCAAATTTTAAATCCAGTACACTTGACTGACGACAGTCTGCAATTTTTGGCTGTACAAACCCAGCTGGACACCAGAACTTTAGCCACATTCAGTCCTAAATTCCAGATTAGATTTCAACCGTTCTCCAACACCTTGCGCCAAATCTGCTGCTACTTTCGTCCATCTCGTCGACCTCAGGAGAACCATCTTTGTCTGGTGAGCTCTGTCTGAAATCCAGTCCAAGTCCAGCTTGGAGTCACTCTGGTGAGGAGACCCTCTCAGCCAAACTGTTGTGGTTTGATGTGGTCATAACAGCCAGTTTGATTTATCCAGACTAGTGACTTGAACAGTTTCATGTCATTATTTTCTCTAGATTACAGTTTTTCTCTTAAACTGTTCTGAGGCATTACTTTTCTCATCTATCAACTTTCATCTTCATACACAGTAGGGCTGCCTCGATTATTTGACTAATCCTTGGCTAATCGACAACTGAAATTGTTGACAACTAATTTAATAGTTGATCAGTCTTTAGTTTACAATTTTTGGAGTCAGAGTGTAGTAAAGTTGAACAATGCTGTGAGCTTTCTGCACCGAAAAATGATTTTTTTTTAATATTTGAGTCACTGAGACCAAAACTTTCTATTTTCAAATGCTAACCTCATTTGATTTAATCTTGTTTTACTACCAGAAACTAGTGAAAGACAGAGGCTGCACGATTACTTAAAAGTTTAATAAATGATCGTCTTGATTGTATTTATTTTTTGTTCGTTTAAAGTTAATGATGGGTAAGATGTGTGTTTTACATCCACTTAGCACATGACCCAATTAGTCAACTAATCGAAAAGAATAATCTGTGATTAGTCGACAATTAAAACAATTGTTTGTTGCAGCACTAATACACAGACACAGAATAATGAATTTACTTGTTCGTTTGGATATATTTTTATGCTTATCTCTTAATAAAAATAAAAAAGGCAGCATTTGTTCCTTTTGTTCATTCTTTGTGATTGGGTCCCTAAAGAAGAGAATTTACTTCCTAAACTGCTGTGATTTATATTTAATATTACTCTTTCAATCAATTGTAAGATAGAATTGATACATTTTTATTATTGAGTAATTCTTCCTTCCATTTAGGAAGGTGGTGCCCCTTACAAGACAAAGTCAAGTTCTTCATCAAATTTGGTTCCTTATTTACATTCTATATTTTCAATCATCTCAGTGCTGAGATCTCCTTCTTTCTGAACTTCTGACTCATTACGATGGCCTAAAGCTGTGAGCTCATCTCTGATGTCTTTCACAAAGATAATTTCTTCATGATCTGCTTTTAGTTCAGGAAATCTCATATTTTTCTTATACTCAGCCTCTTTCTGTTTGGAGGTTCTTCTCAGTGCTGCAGAACTCTTTTCAACAAGTTGCTGAATCAGAGTCCAGAGCTGTTCAGCCTGGAGCCCTCTGCTGTTGGTTTCTGCATCTCAGGCAGAGGAAGAATTCATGTCTTTCTTTCTTTTCTCCTCATTCTTTGATTTGTGTCTGTTTTTCTTGATCTGCTTCATGTTTCCTGAATCGTAGAAACAGGAAGTTTGTTGTTTGTTTGTCAAAGTGAGTGAATGAGTGAAATGTTGCTCCATCGTGGAGTGTTTGCAGCTCCATGTCTCCATCTGGTGGAGGGAGAGCAGAAGTGCAGCAGCTGATGTTCAGCAGCTTCCTCTGTCCCACACTGCTGTCTGACTGCATTCACCTGAACCTGAGAGGAAACACAAGAGAAGAGCCCATCAGTGGAGGAGCAGCTGATCTGTTAGTGAAGGAGGATCAGAGCTGATGATGATGAGGGTTTCCTCTGCAGATGAAGGCTGGAAGAAGGTGTGTATGAGCTGATCCAGTGGATCCAGTCAATCCAGCAGCATGGATCAGTGTGAGGACACACAGGGGGGAGCCCCTCCCTCTAAAAAAAGGAGGGATGGAAAACGTAAGGGCCAGAGCAAAGCTCAGAGGTGAGATGAACATCCTAACTGTACAGGACTCTTCTCCATGTCAGAGCTCAGCACTCACACCAGCAACCGCCATTCTTCACAGGAACCAACCTAGACCTGGATCTGGATCTGGATCTGGATGCAGCTCTGAGTCCTTCAGGAGTGACAACTCAAAGGATTTACCTCTAAACTTCAAATACATCAGTTCAGGAGAGAAATGGTAAGTGTTTGACAAATACAACTCATGGAATGCTTTAGTCTCATGCGCCCATACAGGGGGTTGACCCATACAAGTACTGCTGGTTTTTGGGTTCCCCGGCCAGTAGGGAGTTGTAGGATGCATCTTCAGGGGAGTCCAGGTGTATCTTGCAGTTAACTTGAGGCTCTTGTTTTCTACCTTAATCCTTTCACTGCTTGCTTTGAGGTGATATTCCCAGTCCTATGAACATCTCTCCAGTTGGCTTAAACACAAAGGTCACCATCAGGTCTACCCATTGACTGTAGAAGAGAAGTGGACAGATTGACCCCTCCGCTCTCTCGTTCCAAATATGAAGTACCTGCTGGCTTCAAGAAGTCAAAATCCAAGCCCATGATAAATGAAATCACCCTTTTTTATCTCAAAGAACTGCTTCTCACCTTGTTCCTTTTACTGAGAATGCACACGTACATAAAAAATACATATGTTAATGTAAAAAGGTAATCTGATTAGCTGCCAGAACAAAATAAAAATTTTTTCAACATTTGTTTCTTTTCACTCAGCATTCAACAGAGTTTTGGAACTGGATCTGTATCTCAATCCAGCAGTGTGTCTTTCAAGAGTGACATGTCGAAGGGTGTTAATCCTGGTTTCGGTTCAGGAATGGAACNTTGTCTCATTTGCAGCCTGGTTTAGATTATCGACCTGGTGAGATGTGAGGGAAATGGAAAAATGAAAAGTGCCATGGTAAACATAGTAAAAGAGTAAAATCCATATATTTTTTTACATACTAAAATAAAAATTTAGCGAAAAAAAAAATGTTGAATTTAAGCCTGCAATGTGTTTCAGATTTCCACTTATCCACAGTCTCAAGTCATAAAATAAATATGTGGCCTCCAGCATTTTCAACATTTTTTTGTACGATTCTTTGATTGGGGTTGACTAAATCGCATTTTCAAGTCGATTTAAACCTTTCATGTGGGCCTTCTGTGACACTGTCAATCGAAATATAGGAAAAGTCAACGATGAAGGCCACTACTTCCAAAATAAGTGAAAATTCATGTATTTTTTTCAATGAAATAATAACTGTCTAATACGTCAAGTATGTCAAGAGTCTAATCAGACATGCTAACTATGACAAGCAAATGGGTACAATCAACGGTATGAAAAATTGCAGAATTGATAGTAATTTTGGTTTAGAAAAGCACTAGGATGTATCTATTTATGATGTCAAAAAAATGAACATTATGTCACTGCAATTAAGTGAATTAGAAAATAGTTTTGGAATTATTATCTTTGAAATAGTTTAAAGATTGCTGCAAGTTGGACCTCAAACATTTTGGCTTCACCAAAGACGGGGAGTGTTGCCGGTTTCTGCTCAAATTAGGCATTTTGTCATCCAATCTGGCAACGCTGCGACAGCTAGCAGGGAAGCACAGTGGAGCGGCAGCACAGTGTGTAATTCAAGTGCTTTACTGAACGTAATCCAGAAAAAACTGCAACGAAAGTATCGATCTCATCACACTAGTATCGATAGAATTGATATTTAGACCCCAAACATTCAAGGGTTAAGGGTAAGGTTTAAGGAACATTGTGTACATGAAATGCTTTTTTAAAGGATCAATAAATGACATTTCACATCCATTTCTAAACCCATTTGGCCCCATTTTGAGTTAAGGTTGTAGCTGGAGTACATCGTAGCTCCTTTTTTAGCGATTTGTCCATCACAGGGTGCCTTACGATTTTGTAAAATTTATATTTTCAATATATGCCCATTTTTTGTGATTGTGCTTCTAATCCAGTTTCACATACAGAGGCAGTTAAATTCATGCATGAGCGAGCTGTCATTTAATTGTCAGTCAGTCCGGAGCCGATTCTCTGCCAAATCCACCAGAGAAAAGGGGGACTCCACAGGCTAGAAACTGAGAGGGAGAGGCCACTCTCGCTGCTCCATCTGTTCATTCACATCAGCATGCAACTTGTATCATGAAGCCTGAAGGTTGGCTCTGCCCTCAGGGTTGCAGAGATTATTATGGGCTGCAGCATAAGAAAGAAGGAGGGATAAGTCTCTGAATCTCTGGGAAAGAAACTTACTTATTAGCAAATACTCTCAATCTGAATGGGATGACTCATTTCGCCCACAATTGAAGGAATAAAAGCCTCTACAGAAGCAGCATAATGGGTTCAAATGGAGCCTTTCTCCACAGCCATTTTTCATTATTGCTTTTTTGCGTGCACAATGCATAACTGCTTGAAAGAAAGAGTCAACGTTTCATGATGGTGGCAATAATGGGGCCTTGTTATTGCTTATTTCATGATTTGGCAAATAGATTTACTTACACCTGTTGGAATTAGTGAGGTTATTATTATTACACTGCCATAAAATCTACAATAAGTATTTGAACTGAGTCGTTGTGGAATCTTACTTTTATGCAGCTCTTGTTCAAAAATCTGGAAGCAAGCGCAGTGCGCCGCAGGATGCATTTGGAACCGGTCTGTGCCTCTCCGCTGTAAGCATCTGCCCTATTAATGTGCCCTTTAGTGAGAATCTGAACCCAATCAGCTGCAGTCTGTCCTCTGACATTCCCCTCTTGAGATTTTCATACAAAATCAGACTTTTCTTCTTCATCACGTTGGATCAGACGAATAGAAAGTTGGGTATAAATGGGGCAAAAACCAAGTCACAGACCAGTGGAGTGTGAGAGAAAGAAACAAAGACGGTGACAGAGTCAGAGAGGGCTTATGGAAATGTAATATCCGGCTGATAAATCATAGTGACTGTCAGGTGCTCAGTCATCTGATAATGTGACAGACAGAGGGCTGATGGCTTCCTCTCCAGCCCATTGCTAATTATAGAAAGGCATAATGAGGCCAGATTCGCTGGGTGTGTTATCAGCAAATGTGTGGAAGCACTTTAATCATTGTTTGTGGCTTGTTTTATAAAAACTCAATCAAGCCTTTTAATAAATATGGAAAATAATATGACATGTGACTGAGATAAATGTTTAAACTAATGTGCAACAAAGTTTTCTCACCGTTGTTGTGTTTATCATCTAAAAGAAGACGTCTGGATGACAGAATACAGAATTTCAGTATTTTTTTGCTGGAAGTCCTTTTTATTCAGGAATCGTGATCATTACACACCTGAAGGTTTGGTAAATACAAACAAACACATTTATTTATTTTTGCCGTTTGTTTTCAGTCTATTTAATGTGGAACATCAAATGAAAATGGCTACAAATGTATCCGCTTTTCCAAGTTGATCCATGACAAACAGTGCTAAACTAGAAATTCATTCTATAGCTAACTTGTCCTTTGGTCCAGTTGTCTCCAACTTACAGGCTGTGGACCGGTCCCGGTCCGTCCGACAGTTGATAACCGACCACAGAGAAAACCTACTTTTTTTTTTTTTTCATTTATTCTGATTCTGAAAGACGGCTCTGTTTTAGCAGAATGCAAAAAACAATAAAAAATAATTTTGTTAAAACTTTATAGGACATTTTGCAAAATAAGTCCTTAACTTTTTGTATCTATTAGTTAAAAAAAGACAAGAAAGGTGAGAGAACTGTTAAACCACAAAACTGGAATGTAGTTTATTTAGAAAAATAAAAATAAGAGTGT
>NC_050530.1:22822966-22826853 GCF_002922805.2 Oryzias melastigma | reverse complement strand
AGAATATTCTCTAAAAATTATCTAAATTATCATTTCTATGGATGTGTTGCTCCTATGGTTTCCATTCAAGTAATTTTAGCATCATTTTTGAAAATCTTGATTTATCTATTTATTAGTGACTCTTTCATTTAATTTAAAACGTTTTGATAACATATTAACTATAATAAATATTAAATAATTTAGTTTCCCCCTCCAGTATTATTTAAGAAAGAGAGAAAAATAACACTTGATTTTTTTTTTGTTTCTGATATTTTTTTCAGATTTTTTCTTTTAAAGTTTACGTCCAAAATAAGATATTATTATTTTATAATCACTGTAAATTAAAGGATTATCTATCAGTGGGCCAAAATGTGGGTAACCCTAGATTCGTGTTTTTTAAATTTTTTATTTATATAAAAATGACAGCCAAAGTGTATAATTTAGATTTAAAGAATACCCATCTGAAGACTGACCGTGATGTGTGTATACATTTGGAGCTGTCAGTTACAGTTCCTGCTCTGCTCTGTGTGCCAGAGTGTCCTTGGGAAAGACGTTAAACTCCTCGTTGCTCCCGGTGGCCTGGTTAGCACCCTGCATGGCTGCTTTGACGCCATTGCTGTCTGAATGTGTGTGAAGTGGTGAAGGCGGAGTCATTTGTAAAGCGCATTGAGCCTTAAATAAGGTAAAAAGGAGCATTATTTACAGATGGATATGGTTATGTTTGAGAACAAAACAGTCTAATTATAACATTCAGCATATGATAATTGAGACACTTGCACATTTAAAGACCAAATCTGTTGTTCTTTTATTATGAGGATCCAAAATTAAAAAAAAAAAAAAAACTTGTTTTCTAAGACATAGTTTCTGCAGAGCGGCAGGCGTTTTCTAAAAACGTTGGTGCAGGGCTATAAATTGGCTATAATTAATATAGTCAATTTATTAAAGACTAATAAATTAGCACATTCAATATGTAGCCAGGGTAAATATGATGCAATATATAATACCTAACACATAGAGGGTATTAAAACAAATAAATACATTACATCATAACTACATAAATCAGTAAGAGAATAATATATTCTTTTATTGTGTTTTGTTAAAACTCATTTGTTTATTTTAAAGTATTTTTATTGAAATGTATGTTGCTTTAAAGGTGCTTGTGTGCTGTTACCTTTCATGGAGGTTGAGTGACAGGTGTAGAGAGAAAAGGGGGCGGAGTTGAGAGAGAAAAAAAGAGTCCGGTCTTGGCGCAGAAGGAAAAAAGCACAGCTACCGAAGGTGTCCTTTTCTTTTAAAAAAAGAGAGATGCTATGGTTCATCCCCCAGATGGTCCATTGTTGGATTAGATGCTGAAGAGTTCGGTGAACAAAAAGTAAGTTTCTGCTCGGGACTTATAAGTTGTTTTACCGAGAGCGCAGCATCAAAGCTAAGCTAAGCTAACACGCTCTCTAGAGGACTGTAGGCTGAAGTTCGCTAAATCAGCTGGACTTTATAGCTTATAGAAACCCGTTGCCGGACTGGAAAACGGGAGAACAGATCCAGATAGCACTCTGAGCTATCCAGGAAGCTCAGAGTACTTCTGGCGACGTGGGAGACGAGGAAAAAGTTCGCTGCCGGGTGTGGACAACGCACGTGGATTTATATCGGAGTTGGAGCTGTGAAACGGGAGGATTTGCCATTCCGGGAAAAGAGGAGAGCTAAAGTGGTGGAGTCATTTGGATTACTTTTCTACAAGCACAAGGTACTTTTTCTTATATTTTATTTGCTGCTGGAGTGAAGACTGTGGAGTTTTTCCGAACAAGAGCAAGGATTCGACGAATCAGGCCTGCTACGTAGGTTTAAATAAGGGTTTGCCGGCTTTAGTTTTAGCTCATAACTGCTTATTTTAGTTATTTACCGACTGAGAAATTTGAATACACTGTGAATGTGTGAATTTTGTGTTTCTTGCAGTAAGAGCTGTACTGTTTTTATTTTTATTGGTCGTCCACAAAACTTTATTATTGATTTATTTGTGTTTCTCAACTTTTATTATTAAAAGAAGGGTTATTGTTCACTTTACTTTGAGTTGAGACATTTTTGTTTTTACACATACAGTAGCGTGTGCACTTTATTTTATTCCCTATTGTGACATAGATCCCTAAACAAAAATATACTTCTTAACGTTTAAATAAACCTGATGAGAGAAGACGAACCCGGAGCCCACTCATTTACTACATGAGTAAAAAAGGGCTACACTTTGATCTCAAATTTTGCATAAAAACATGGAAACGACATTTAGTTTTTACATTTGACACATCTGTGTAACGATGAAGCAGAGGCGTTTGGATCCATGTGCAATCGAGGTTTAATAAAACCATAAACACAGGAGCAAGACAAGGGTAAGTCAGAGTCCAGGTGTGGGTCGAGGCAGACGGCAGGCAGGATGACGAGGAGACAGGCAGAGATCAAAATCAGGAGCGATAACACAGAGAACCGCTCAGAAAAGTATACCATATGCAGTACAAGACTTCACTCTGAGGCAGTGACAGCAGGCAGACTATATACTGGTGGTGATGAGGTGGATTGGAAACAGCTGAGGAGATCTGGCTGAGGGAGCGACTGCTGAGAGTGGAGAGAGAGTGCAGGGTCAGTACTCAGGGGAGGGCTCCCTCTGGTGGTCAGATGTGGAGCCTGATGGGGGAATGCTGAGACTCTATTTTGAGTTTGATTCTGTTTAGAATATGAAATTTGTCCTGTTAACAAACTGTCAGAAATATGTCACAGGGTCACAGGTATATACATCCATTGTTCACGTCGCACATGCATGTTGTAGTTTATTTATTACATTCAACTTCAAATACATTTTATCTATTTAGCACCTTTCATAAGAAACGGCTTAAAGTGCTGTACATAAAAAATAAAAATACTAGAAAAAAACATTCCCAACAAATGCAGTAAGATAAGAAGATAAATCCGTCCTAATAATAAACACAGAAACAAACAGATAAAATAGACAACTACAATGACGACAAAAAAAATTGCACATAATCTTCCTTTCAGTGCAGTTATTTGCCATTTCACAAACATTTTGCTGTATTTCACGTAATTAAAGTGCAACTGGTAACATGAATGTGTCTAAAAAATCATTCATAATTAATCCCTTTTCTTGTGCAAATGGTAACTTTCTGTTTTACAGCCCTTAACAGAAGGTTGTCAATATTACTACATAGTGAACATTAGGGGTGTAAAGGATCACGGATAATCCGTGGTCCGTACGGATCAGAAGCCACGGTTCGGGACACGTGTGTACCGCGGACCACTCCAACCCCCACCCCCCGCACACACACACCTCGCGCTGGGATAATTTAAATCAATTGTCCGTTCACATCAATGGAGTTTGCATCAAATTCATGAAAATCCTTTGTTTTGATGCTAAAGTAGCTGTTCATGTTTATCTTAAAGTCTGTTCACCTGAAGCTCCCACTGCGTGTGGGAGGAGCTTCTGTCATAAACTTTTCTGGACTTCATAATGGAGGACGCGGATCAACGCTGCTTCTCCACAGGCAGAGGGGCGGGGCTCCTCATCCCGGCTGCAGAGCGGCAGCGACTAAAAAGGTCCGAGCTGTGTCTGTGTTTTTCTGAAGTAGATGCAGGCAGCGGACGCGGTTTCTAGTGTAACAAACACACGGATTGTAAGGGCGGTAACGGCTGTAACCTGTCCAAACACCGCAATAAAATACATGAGATTCTAGCGGAGAGGCGCTGACCGTAAATGAGGCGTCTAGCGGTGTTATTGATCCAACAGGTAAGTGATCTCGCGGTACACAGGTGGAGCACGTGACTGAAGTGATGATTATCAAAGAAAAGTGAAGGAAAATATAATTAACAGGAGGTGAAATGAATATGGATACTGTAAAATAATGAACAAA
>NC_050530.1:22816421-22817633 GCF_002922805.2 Oryzias melastigma | reverse complement strand
GGTCTTTGAAAATGTTGAATACTTTGGCAAACTTGAACCATCTTACTTTTTAAAGCACACATCCTGTTTTAGAAAAAGTGGATATACCAACAGTCTTTTATTCCATTTGTACCCCAGAACCGAAACCCAACTTCCTGTGTGCCTCATCAGCAGAACACCAGGTAAATCAGGCTATGCATCATAGACATATATTGTGCATCCACACCCAGCAGCCAATCAGAATTGAGTATTCACCCGGACCATGGTAGAAGTTCATCTTAAAGTTTAAGTGCAGAACCGCAGTATTTGTTTCTTATGGGTATATGTCTTTGTTTTCTTGGTGTAATACTGCAGTCATAAAAAATCTTTCTGTTGATGTGTTTTCTGTCCAATAATTACACTTCTGGGATATCTGAGTTATTACGTTATAAACTTTAAAAATTCAGACAATTGATATGAAGAAATATTTTTTTTTATTTAAGAGGTGCATATTGTCATTTGAAACTTACTAAAACATTGTGATTAATCACAATCCAAAAGTGCAATTAATCTCATTATTTTTAAACATTGACTGACGTAATTTATTTTTGATTAATCCTTTAACCCTGGAGATATTGCTGGTATCATGTACATAACACAAGTTCTATGACATACTGTAACTCTTTGACAATTTACGTGATCAGGGTGAATCAGCTGATTCTAGCGTGGAGGAAAAAATGGTTTTGCAACAATGAGCAACACATTACTAACATTTAGTGTTGCATATCAGAGACTGCTATTCTTCACTTCAGAATCCGCTAGAATTACGTTAATTGCGTAAATGGTTGAATAGTTGCAGTAGTCAAAACACAGAGCTAAAGCTCCAGTGTTAAAGGGATATAACATTCTTATTTTGGCCAAAGTGCATAACATTGGATTGTCTTTTATCTCACAGCTTCTTTCTGTAGGGCAAATACTAAAAGTTCCATTTTTTTTTAAACGCCTGTTTTAGTTTTTTATGTTTTGAAATATACTCTTTGGTGTTTATACCTTTAAAACACAAAAAGCCAATAAAATATTTTCTTTGAAGAATACAAAGGGAAGAATTGGGTTATGAAATCCTAAGGTTCTTTTCACTGTATGTCCACTATTCTTCTCTGTAACAAGGTGCAATTTTCAAGTTTGTATTGCAGGAGGATGAGATTCACAAAAAAAGTGGTAAGTCTTCAGTCATTGAACCAAAATGATGAATTC
>NC_050530.1:22801519-22816321 GCF_002922805.2 Oryzias melastigma | reverse complement strand
TACAATATCGGTGACAGGGAACTTTTAGCAGTCAAATTGGCTCTTGAGGAATGGCGGCATTGGCTTGAAGGCACACCTGAACCTTTTACAGTGTTTACTGACCACAAAAATCTGGAATACCTGAAAACGGCCAAAAGACTGAATGCTAGGCAGGCTCGGCGGGCAATGTTCTTCACACGTTTTAACTTCGTCTTATCTTACAGACCAGGGTCCAAGAACGGAAAAGCTAACACTTTGTCCCGCTATCAGGATCTGCCTGAATGTGAGATGGAACCAGACTATATTCTTCCGGCCTCAGCCCGACTCGCCATCATGAACACAGACATTGAAGAGGAGCTGGGTCGAGCCCTTTAAGGTATTCCACGCCATCCTCTTGTCCACCTGACAAGCTGTTTGTTCCTGATGGATTCAGGTCACGAGTGTTGCACTGGAGTCATTCCTCTCGCCTTACCTGTCACCCTGGGGCTTCTCGTACCACGTCCTTCCTCAAGCAGCGCTTCTGGTGGCCATCAATGGAGAAGGATGCCAAAGAGTATGTAGCATCTTGTCCTGAATGTAATCAAGCTAAAGTGTCTTGCCGGGCTCCTGCAGGTCTGTTAAACCCTCTTCCTGTCCCCTAAAGACCCTGGTCACATATTTCTGTGGATTTTGTCACTGGCTTGCCGGATTCTAATGGTAACACGACCATTCTCACAGTTGTGGATAGATTTTCCAAAATGGTTCATTTCATTCCTCTTCCTAAACTGCCTACCGCCAAAAAAACCACTAATATTCTCATCCAACATGTGCTCAGGATCCATGGCCTTCCCCGGGATATACTTTCTGACCGTGGACCTCAGTTTACAGCCCGGTTCTGGACTGAATTCTTCAGATTGCTTGGGGTTACTGTAAGTCTATCATCTGGGTTTCACCCACAGTCTAATGGTCAAACAGAACGATTAAATCAGGAGTTGGGAAAGCACTTCGCACTCTGTGCTGCCATGATCCCTGTACCTGGGCTGCCAATGTTGTTTGGGCTGAATACGCACATAATGCACTGCCTTCCTCTGCTACTGGTCTTTCACCATTCCAGGTAGTTTTTGGCTATCAGCCAGTGTTAATTTTGACAGAGAATTTTAATTTAGTTTTAGTCATAGTCTTTTGACTAAAATAGGGTTTAGTTTTAGTCACAATTTAGTCATGTTGATTCTATTAATTTTAGTCAAATTTTAGTCGACTAAATTACAGTAGATATTTAGTCGACAAAAATATAAATAAAGGTAAAGCATTTTAATGAGATTTACTAAGTATGATCATATGAGTAACACGCAAAGATTTTACTAATTGAAAAAAACATTTTACTTCACTTTGCTTTCCAAACTTGTCATTTCTGGGAATTCAGCTTCAACAACTTAAAACACATTAAAAGAAAAAAATAATTATAATTCCATCCCATTTCCAATAAGAATGTGTCTATTCTTCGTAATTTTCAAAAAACTTGCAGCCAGTGCTAAACTTTTTTTCCTAGTCGCACAGACCCAGAGGAAAGGGGTTAAGGTTAGGATTATGGTTGAGATTAAACAAGCAAATGTTTCCTGAGTCCGGCTGTCTCTGCAGCTCACGGCTCCACCAGGGGATGGGTCAAATGTGGAGAAAACATTTCACACATTTAGGAGCGTGACAGTTAATGGGACTTTAACTTTAAGTTTAATTTTAAATACGTGCGGGCAACAAAATAAATCCAACCTTGGACAAACTTAAAATGCAGCAACGGGATCTTGGCTGCACGTATTACGTGTGGACAAAACATGAATTCCCATAATATTCTGTACTGGCCACATGTAAATATGTGTAGATAACATCATCCTCATTATAAATGTCTGACCGTAAAAAAAAACTTGCATTGAGGAGGTAGTCAAGTGTAAAAATGAATAAAAAGACATTCACTTGGGAGTAAGCTGTCCAGGACACCTGTGAGCATGTTATATGTGCTTGAACAGCATGTGTGTGGAGTGCTGTACTACCACCGCCGGCCAATAGAGGCCGCTGTTGTCATGTAAGACGTGATGGAGTTGGAGATTAATACGGTGACTGCTTGTGGATCTGAAGAAGCAGCGGAGCTGATAGCGCTCGGAAATACGCTAAAACATCAGTCTATAACTTTACAAACGTCATACTAAAGCTAAAAAACGCATTACTGACATTAAGGGGAGAATTCGGATTCAGCCCAATACGCTGGAAATAATTGTATTTGTATGATTGCCTTTGTGTGGATTTCAGGCTGGCTTGTCTGCAAACGTCGCTTCAAGTTTTCTTGTGATTTTGCCTGTGATGGTCGCTCCACACAACGTGCTGTTGAGGGTGGCGTTAAATATAACATTTGTCCCTACATGTACTCTTCTTTTTCTACCTGGAATAGAGATTTTTCACCTATATCACAGACACAATTCATTGAATTAGCGTCTTCCCAGGCGGGCTGAAGGGCTCCGTGTTATGATTGGATCGCTCAGCATTTGCTCTCGCCCTCCTCCACCACCAGTCATTAATCACCAGTCATTATCTTTAATAAGGGGCGCCGCTCAGTGGACGCTTCCGCAGTGAACCTTGAACTGTTCTGTTTGTCTTGTTCTTGGTTGTACTGAAAAACAATGAATTTCCCCCCAGGGGATTAATAAAGTATCTTAATTGATAATAATTAATTATGATTGGACGTCATAATCGAAGAGCATTTTCGCTTCGTTTTTATTCGTTGACGAAAAAGTCAATCAATTTTGTTAAAGTTTTTGTGTCTGGGCGGGGAGTTTTTGTTTCATTTTCGTTGGGTGAAAAATGTCGTTGACGAAGACGATGACGAAAATTTTTCGTCAACGAAATTAACACTGCTATCAGCCCCCTTCAGTTCCTTCCGCCGCTGCCTCTTTTTGTCGGTGCCATGGCATGTGGAGAAAGGCAAGGAGGGAACTTCTCTGCACAGTTTCCAGTTACAAGTCATACGCCGACAAAAAACGTTCTCCTGCCCCCCAATATGCTGTGGGCCAGCGGGTGTGGCTGTGTACTGCAGAACTCCCTTTACGAGTGGGGAGCCGCAAGTTGGCTCCTCAGTTTGTGGGGCCCTTCCCCATTACCAAGGTGGTCAATCCAATGGCAGTGAGACTAAGACTTCCCAGGACTCTTCGTATCCATCCGACCTTCCATGTTTCCCGGGTGAAGCCTCACGTTTAGAGTGACCTGGTCCCTCCTTCCAGGCCCCCTCCTCCCTCCCGGTTAATTGCTGGTGGTCCTGCCTACACAGTCCGGCGCCTGTTGCGGTCCCGGCGTCGTGGAAGGGGTCTGCAATACCTGATTGACTGGGAGGGCTATGGGCCTAAGGAGCGGTCCTGGGTTCCTGCCCGCTTTGTTTTGGATCCTGGCCTGATCTCTGCCTTCCACCGTGACAATCCGGGTCAGCCTGGTGGATCGTCAGGTGCCGATCCTTGAGAGGCCCTACCTGTTAGGGCTCTGCCACTCCTGACTCAGCTCTGACTGCCACTAATCACAGGATTGCCTTCACCTGCATTCTCCCCTTTATATTGCTCTGCTCTCCACCTGCCCTCTGCCAGAACGTGTTCAGTCCTGTGCTATGCCTGGTCTGCTCAGCTCGGTTCTGGTCAACCTTCAAGTTGGCCTGTCTGCCTGCTCGCCTGCTTGCTCTGTTCTGCTCAACCTTCAAGTTGGCCTGCCTGCCCTGCCCTGCTCTGCTCAACCTTCAAGTTGGCCTGCCTGCCCTGCCCTGCTCTGCTCAACCTTCAAGTTGGCCTGTCTGCCAGCCCACCCTACTCTGTTCAGCTCAGCCTTCAAGTTAGCCTATCTGCCCAGCTCTGCCTCCAAATCAGCCAGGGTGGTTTTCTTCCCATGTGTCGAAGTGTTTTTGGGCAACACACTGAACCTCACATTTCCTCTGGTGGGTATAGCAGCACCATCAGTGTGTGAATGTGTGGGTAGGATGATGACTGCAAAGCAATTTGGGCCTTCAAGGAAGGTAGAAATGCATTATACAAGTATGCGCAATTTAACATTTATATATTTATGTTTTAAACTTCTTGGTGTACTTTTTTATTTTTCTATTTATTTATTTTTTTTTATATTATGCCCTCATAATATTGTTTGTTTTTAGACTGCGGGACATCCAGACGTGGCAGTCCTTTTTTTTCCCAAGTTGAGAAATGGATTGAGCAGAAGGAAGAGAGACGGGCTTATCCCTCCTATCAATCATCCTGAGAATCACAATGGACCCTTTCCATTTAAAATTGTTCAGGTAAGGAACGTCAAAATCTACTACATAACAGCTATTTCTTTTTTGGATAAGTCATTTGATTTATTCATTGTGTGAATGCATTCAATGCATTCACACTACTGAGATTCTTCATTTATGTTTTCTTCCGTACGTTTTTTGACACGTAAAAACTCAAGCACACTTGATGCGATTTACACAATCAAGGTATCAAAACGTTCAGCACGTTAAGGACATTACTGCTTGTATTTTTGGTTTTCACAATTTTTACAGTTTTCGCGATATTACGGCATTTATACGAATTTTCAGCCCATGTTAAGTCAATGGGAAAATTTAAAACTTTTTACTGCACCTTAAAACTTTTACAATATTGGTATCAAAACGTTCAGCACGTTCAGAACATTAATGCACGGACTTTTGGTATTCGTATATTTTACGTTTTTTTACGCAATTTATGCTAATTAATGCAATTTAAGCTATTAATGCTAATTCGTGCAATTTAAGCACTTTACACACTTTATACACTTTATACTCTTAATGCAGGTTATACAATTTAAGCAATTACTGCAAATTTAAGCAATTTACGCGATTTACAACCACCGCATTAATGCGATAATGCATTCAGACTAGCATTATCGCAGGTAATACGACTTTTCTAGTTCATTTTGGTTTTTAGTTTGGTCAAATCCTTAAGTATTTCTTCAAATTAAAAAGTCAAATTCAAAAGTTACAATACTTAAAGTTGCAATTGCAAAGCTGTAATAAAAAAATCAGCTTTTGTCTCGAATTTTTAATAAGATATTTTAACCTGAATTGATAATGTTTGTCTGCCAAAGAAAAGTTAGTCTTGTTGTTGTGGGTTTTCACTGAGTCCTGGTTTGTTCAGATTCGCTCCAATGAGGACAAAAAAAAGAAGATCATCTACAGGATCATGGGTCCAGGAGCTGATGAAGATCCTGTAGGACTCTTTACAATGGACAAAAACACCGGGGACCTCTATGTTCATCAGAGACTCGACAGAGAGAAACAAGCAAATTATAAGGTAAGAATGAGGTACAGTTTTTAAAAAATATATATATCTAGTTTGCATTGTTTGAAAACAATTTTTTTGTAGTTTCCTCTTGCCAATGTTGGGGTAACGGATTACAAAGTGACAAATTACTGTAATTTAATTACTTTTGTCAGTAACGGAGGAAGGTAACGAATCACAGTTCAAATTTCAGTAACAAATTACAATTACTAGACTGCAAAAACCCTAGTTTCTCTGTTATTTTGGTTTTGAAGGCTCTGAGATTTTCTCTTGGTTAAATAAAACAAAACGGAGAAGAAAAAAAAAAAGTTACCGCCATATTCGAACGGCACGTGCACGCATTCCACTGCAGAGTGGGGATTATCGGTCAAAGTCCAGACACGCCCTGAATGCTGTAATCACAGCGCCTAAATTACGTAAAAATCCAAGAAGAGACTGAGAAGCTGCGAGGAGACAGAAGAAGACTTTTCATGTCGGTGTCAGACTCCCACACACACAGGTGAGCAGCAGAGACCCGCCCCGCTGAAACACGAGCTCCCGCTCATTCCTGGAAGTCCTTATATATTTATTCTTTTACCTGTTCTCCCTTTTTTTCACACTGAGCTGCAAGTGACCTGTCAATATGAGTTTGCACCTTGACTGTAAAAGATTTAAAGTTAATAGTCTGCTCCATTTGCGATTGCGCTGAGCAGAAGGGGGAGGGGCAAAAGCTTGCAAAACCTGCAGGTGCACGGGGAGCGCGCTCATGCACAAGACAGATAGAGCAATAAGTTGTTTCACTTTAAATAAAAAAAATGAATCAAGTCATAAGTTGAATAATAATAGAAGTCATTTTATCATTACACTTATTACATTTTATCTGAAGTTAATAAATAAAAGCATCTAATCAACATTCCTAAATAAAAGTATTTAGTAGTAATAGTAGTAATTCATTTTGTGCATAATTTTATATTATCGATTATAATGAAGCAACAAAACAACCTGAAGAGCTGTGTGGAAGCTGAAAGAGACGGTTCTTTATAGTGAAATGAAACCGGTTCTCTAACAAGAGCTGGAATCACTATCTCTAGCCCCGCCCCCTACTGTCAGAATGACTTTTTGTATTTGAGAAGGAGAAAGCAACTGCTTGAGGCATCAAACAGTTATTTATGTTTTCGTAAGACTTGGTTTTAGATTGAATATATGTATTCAGTTTTTATTTCTATATCTCTTTTAGCAGTGGCATTGACCACATACAGTATGATGTAACTTTTGTGCCATTTTTCACACTGCTGTCTGATTTCAGTGATGAATATCACGGAGGAGATTTACTTAAAAAGATCCCTCCAGTTTGCAGTCAAAACAGCTTTCTTATTGATGATGTCATAAACATTGCATTAAATAAAACCGATTATATCAATGGTTAAGGTGTTTTTTTTAAAACAATAACTTTGATCTTACAGTTTGTATTGATGTTTCCTGCATGGTAACACGTTCTATTATTTTGTAGCTGATGGCACATGCTGCTGCTGAGTCGAGCACTGCAGAGGATCCCATGGAAATTATCATCAATGTAATTGACATGAATGACAACAGACCTATTTTTGAAAAGTCATCCTATGTGGGAGAAGTTGCTGAATTCTCACCAAAAGGTAACATCAGTGGATCATTTGTAATAGATGTGTAAATAAATAATAGTTTTTTTGTCCTTATCTTATCCTTTTGTGTGTTAATCTGGTCAAACAGTTGAATGCAGAACAGATCTCGTTAATTGTTATAAAACTCCAGTGAACAAAACAGAATCAGATGAAGTAAATAATTTGGTTGATGGTGGTGAAGCTGAACTACACAAGTTTTATCGACAGAAAACATTTTCTTTTTATACTGTGGTAAATGTTCACCTTCAAAGAGTTTTGTTTTTCCACTGAACTGACATCCATTACTCCTGTTCTCCAAAACACGTTACTTTTGCTCAATGTTAGTGGGAAAATTCTTTCCCAAAAGTTGTTTTTTTTTCTAGAAGTGAGCAGATTTCAGAGCTGCAGGTGAACCTCCAATGTGATTCAGACAGTTTCTTTAAAATGGAAGCAGAAAGAAACTGAAGTGTGTTAAGTTTGTTTTAGGTGTACTGATGTGTCATCATGGCTGCACAGTCAAAGCATGAATTACTGGTGAGACCAGATGGCAGAAATGGTTATCTCCACTATTATAGATATTAACGTTAATTTTAAGCCTTTTGATCACTTCCTTTGACAGAATAGGAAATTGAAAATCTTGTGGCCCAAAACACAAGATGGGATTTTTCATTAAATTCTGGTTTTAATTGTGCTGTAATGTTTGACCTCTTCAGGGACTACAGTGATTCAGGTTAAAGCCACTGATGCTGATGAGCCTGGAAATGACAACTCGATTATCAAATACACTATTCTGAGCCAGGAACCAAAGCTGCCCAATGACCACATGTTTGCGATTGACACCATGAATGGAGCCATCATGGTTGAATATGCTGGTTTGGACAGAGAGGTAATGCTTTTGAAATACATCTTCTTAAAAGAGCATTTGCTTAGCTTATATATATATAACCCCTCCTTGAACCACCACCTTAACGTGGTGGAGAGGTTTGAGTGCTTGAGTGATCTCAGAAGCTATGCTGTTGGGGGCTTTTGCCCCTGGTAGGGTCTCCCATGGCAGACAGGTCCTGAGTGACAAGCCAGACAAACCCCGGTCATGGAATTTGGCTTTTGGGACATGGAATGTTACCTCTCTTGGAGGGAAGGAGCCTGAGCTTGTGCGAGAGGTTGAGAGATACCCACTAGATATAGTTGGGCTCACCTCTACGCACAGCCTGGGCTCTGAAACTCAGTCCCTCGAGAGAGGCTGGACTCTCTACCACTCTGGAGTTGCTCATGGTGAGAGGTGACGGGCTGGGGTGGGCTTCCTTTTGAGCCCCCAGCTCAGCCGCCAAGTGTTGGAGTTCGTACCGGTGGACGAGAGGGTCGTGTCCCTTCGCCTTCGGGTGGGGGACAGGTCTCTGACTGTAGTTTCGGCTTACGGGCCGAACAGCAGTTCGGAGTACCCGGCCTTCCTGGTGTCTCTTGAAGGGGTACTGGAAAGTGCCCCAACAGGGGACTCCGTCGTCCTCCTGGGGGACTTCAATGCCCACGTGGGTAATGACAGTGGCACCTGGAGGGACGTGATTGGTAGGAATGGCCTCCCTGACCTGAACCCGAGCGGTGTTTTGTTTGTTGGACTTCTGTGCAAGTCATAGTTTGTCCATAACAAACACTATATTCGAACACTAAGGTGTCCATCAGTACACCTGGCATCAGGACACCCTAAGTAGGAGATCGATGATCGACTTTGTAGTCATTTCAGGCGATCTCCGGCTGTGTGTTTTGGACACTCAGGTAAAGAGAGGGGCAGAGCTGTCCACTGATCACTACCTGGTGGTGAGTTGGATTCGCTGGCGGGGGAGGAGGCCGGAAAGACTTGGCAGACCTAAACGTACTGTGAGGGTCTGCTGGGAATGTCTGGCTGAGCCCTCCGTCACGGAGGTCTTTAACTCCCACATCCGGGAAAACTTCAAGCAGGTACCGAGGGAGGTTGGTGACATAGATTCCGAGTGGACCATTTTCTCCACCTCTATTGTCTCCGCTGCTTTCCGGAGCTGCGGTCGCAAGGTATCTGGTGCCTGTCGTGGCGGCAACCCCCAAACCTGGTGGTGGACACCGCAAGTAAGGGATGCCGTCAAGCTGAAGAAGGAGTCCTATCAGGCCTGGCTGGCTTGTAGGACTCCAGAGGCAGCTGATAGGTGCCGGCAGTTTAAGCGAGCTGCGGCCCGGGCTGTGTTGGAGGCAAAAACTCGGTCCTGGGAGGAGTTTGGTGAGGCCATGGAGAAGGACTATCGGTTGGCCTCAAAGAGATTCTGGCAAACCATCTGGCGTCTCAGGAGGGGAAAGCAGTTTTCTGCAGGCACCGTTTTTGGTGCAGGTGGGGATCTGTTGACCTCAACTGGGGACATTGTCGGGCGGTGGAAGGAATACTTTGAGGATCTCCTCAACCCTGCTGACACGCCTTCCGTTGAGGAAGCAGAGGCTGAGGACACTGGGGTGGAACTGTCCATTACCAAAACTGAGGTCACTGAGGTAGTCAAAGAGCTCCTCTGTGGCAAGGCTCCGGGGGTGAATGAGGTTCGCCCTGAATACCTCAAGTCTCTGGATGTTGTAGGAGTGTCTTGACTGACATGTCTCTGCAGTATTGCGTGGCAGACAGGAACCATACCACTGGACTGGCAGACTGGGGTGGTGGTTCCCCTTTTCAAGAAGGGGGACCGGAGGGTGTGTTCCAACTACCGGGGAATCATATTCCTTAGCCTTCCTGGAAAAGTCTATGCCAGGGTACTGGAGAGGAGAGTTCGTCCGATAGTCGAACCTCAGATTCAAGAACAACAGTGCGGTTTCGGTCCTGGTCGTGGAACAGTGGACCAGCTCTACACCCTCTTTGGGGTGCTGGAGGGTTCGTGGGAGTTCGCTCATCCAGTCCATATGTGTTTTGTGGATTTGGAGAAGGCGTTCGACAGCGTTCCCCGTGGTGTCCTGTGGAGGGTGCTCTGGG
The DNA here is from genome assembly GCF_002922805.2 of Oryzias melastigma. NCBI lineage: Eukaryota > Metazoa > Chordata > Actinopteri > Beloniformes > Adrianichthyidae > Oryzias > Oryzias melastigma. The sequence goes on along the minus strand of NC_050530.1, from coordinate 22,806,449 downwards.
AGTATGGGGTCCGGGGAGCCTTACTCAGGGCTGTCCGGTCTCTGTACGACCGGAGCAGGAGCTTGGTTCGCATGGCTGGCAGTAAGTCAGACCTGTTCCAGGTGCATGTTGGACTCCGGCAGGGCTGCCCTTTATCACCGGTTCTGTTCATAGTCTTTATGGACAGAATTTCTAGGCGCAGCCAGGGGCCGGAGGGGGTCTGGTTTGGGGACCACAGGATTTCCTCTCTGCTCTTTGCAGATGATGTTGTTCTGTTGGCTCCATCGAACTAGGACCTCCAGCATGCATTGGAGCGGTTTGCAGACGAGTGTGAAGCGGACGGGATGAGGGTCAGCACCGCTAAGGCTGAGGCCATGGTTCTCGACCGGAGAAAGGTAGTTTGCCCTCTCTCGGTGGGTGGAGTGCTCCTGCCTCAGGTGGAGGAGTTTAAATATCTTGGGGTCTTGTTCACGAGTGATGGAAGATCGGAGCGTGAGATCGACAGGCGGATTGGAGCGGCGTCCACTATTATGCGGTCGCTGTACTGGTCCGTTGTGGTGAAAAGAGAGCTGAGCCAGAAAGCAAAGCTCTCAATTTACCGGTCAATCTTCGTTCCAGTACTCATCTATGGTCATGAGCTCTGGGTCGTGACCGAAAGAACGAGATCCCGACTACAAGCGGCTTTAATGAGTTTTCTCCGGAGGGTGGCTGGACGCTCCCTTAGAGATAGGGTGAGAAGCTTGGTCACCCGGAGAGAGCTCGGAGTAGAGCCGCTTCTCCTCCGCATCGAGAGAAGCCAGTTGAGGTGGTTCGGGCATCTGGTCCGGATGCCTCCTGGACCTCCCTGGTGAGGTGTTCCGGGCATGTCCCACTGGGCGGAGGCCCCGGGGAAGACCAAGGACACGCTGGAGAGACTATGTTTCTCGGCTGGCCTGGGAACGCCTCGGGGCCCCCCCAGAGGAGCTGGAGGAAGTGGCCGGGGAGAGGGAAGTCTGGGCATCTTTGCTTAGGCTGCTGCCCCCGCGACCCGGTCCCGGATGAAGCGGAGGAAGATGGATGGATGGATGGATGGATATATATATGTATGTTTTGGGCAAGACACTGAACCCCAAATGGTCCCTGATTCCCTGATTGGAGGTTGGTGCTAGTGTTCTGCAGCTGAGTCACCATCAGTGTGTGTGTGTATATATATATATATAGTTTTGAATAACTGACAGTCAGATTTATTTATTTAATTCAATAAAGATCTTTAGAAGTTTCACCTTCAGTTTTTTTTTTTCTTTTAATAATCATAAGAACAATTCAGATTTTCTAGTAACTTGGAATTTTCATTGTTTTCAAGATGATTATTTATGTCTCTGTTACTCCAAGGTTGCAGGGAATAAACTTTCTTTGAGCTGTTTAAAACTTTTCATGATGATGATGTTGTGCTTTAACAGATGTATCCTGAGTACACTCTGGAAATACAGGCAGCAGATATGAAAGGAGAAGGATTAACTAGAAAAACAAAAGTAGTTTTGAAAGTGACGGACAGCAACGACAACGCTCCAGTCTTTACTGAATCTACTGTGAGTACAACACATTACTGTACAATTAACATTAATATGTCAAAGTGTTTTAACAAATTAAAATTTTATTTGAATAAATAAAGTCTTTTAATAAAGAGCATTAAGGTCATACTGCAGGAAATTTCTCAGTCTTTTGCTGGATAACTTTCGTGAATATTTTATGTTTTATATTCTGGTTTTGTGAGCAAACACTCTTTAAACCTTTCATTATTTTACCTTTTCCAGTATCAGGGATCAGTTGATGAAAACGCAGTGGGGGTTCAGGTTATTAAATTGTCAGTAACTGATAAAGATGAACAGAACACCCCAACATGGAACGCCAAGTTCAAGATTATCAGTGGAGATCCTGAGAAGTTGTTTTCCATAGAAACAGGATCCAACAAACACGAAGGAATCATCAAAACTGCTCAGGTAAAATCAAAGATTCTTCTGAAAGATCCTGTTTTCAAGTTGAACACACTGTTTTTGTATTAAAAGTAAAGTTTAATACTCAGCATGTGAACAGAGGTTTTGGGTTGAAGCTGTCCTTCACACTGATAACTGCTGTTTTTCTTCCAACATTAGGGACTGGACTTTGAGAAAAGCAGAACACACACTCTATCTGTTATTGTGGAGAACGACGTTCCTTTTGCCGTTGAAGTGACCACCTCCACCGCCACAGTGGTGGTAACCGTGAAGGACGTCAACGAGCCTCCAGTCTTTAAAGAACAGGAGATGTTTGTTCAAAAGTCTGAGGACCTTCCTGTGAACAGTGTGATCACAAACTGTGAGGCAGTAGACCCAGACTTTGCACGTGAAAACACTGTGAAGTACGTGCTTATTCCCTAATTTGTTTTACTTCATTCTAAATATTAATAAAGTGCAAGATAGTTTTGATATATTTCTACTGCTGTAAAATTGAAACTTAGAAGAAAAAATGTTGTTAAATGAGTCAGTAAATCAAAATCTGACCAGTCCAAACTAGACAGAAGGAAGTCTTTTTAAATCCTTTTGATCATTTTAAGTCTTTAAATCTAACTTTTTCATATAATAACATAGTCTGTCTTTTGTGTATACTATTTGTTTACAACAGTTGTTTCATGTTGTGAACATTTATTGTATTTAGAATCATACAGACACAAAGATTCTTGAAAAAAATTATTTTCGGTGCTCTAAAAATTTATAGACAATATTTCTGTAACAGATCCACCATTTATTTCTCATTTTGATGTGCAGGTATAAAATAATTGATGACCCTGAAGGCTGGCTGAAAGTGGACGAGGATACAGGGCTGGTGAAGGTGAAAACTCTCATGGACAGAGAGTCTATTCGTGTGACGGACAATAAATACACGGCGCTCATCGGTGCTTATGACAACGGTAGGTGGAAATAGAGAGAAAAATCATGGATTATTTATTTATTTTTGTGAAGTGAGATCTTATGTTTAAAAAAAAAAGTTTTTTTTTTTTTAAGTTGCCCTCTGAGTGAAGTGCACAAACTGAACTTCTGTGCTGCAGAAAAAAGACTATAGTTTTCCAGACATTTTTAAAAACAAAAAATATCGGCCATCGACAGGTTAAAGTTTTTATTTGCAAGTCTTTAGTAAACAAAAAATGATAATGTGATAGAAACAAAAAAGAAGGAGCAAAAATGAGGAATAAAAAAAATCAGAATAGAAACACCAATAGGGGAAAAAAATCTGTGCAAACAATAAACAAAAAAATTCATATAAATTAAAGGAAGTCATTTTTAAAAGTATTTTCTTGTTTGGAGAAAATGTAATATCTTTATTGCTGGCAATGGAACAGACCAATTCACTAGCTAAGTGTCAGTTATCTGCAGAACAATGCTCCGCCACTAGTTATTCCTGTTTAGAACTCTTGATGACCCTTCAGTCTTGTTTACATTTATCTACACAACTTGTTTAATTAACAAAGAAAATATCTTGTAGCTGATTACTATTCTGTGGAACTTATTATTACATGTGGTAAAAAATTACTAGCTGCAGAGAGACTGCTTCTCTTTATAGACATTTATAATTTCTAATTTGTTTAAAGCATCACAGTTTTAAATATAATATTACATTTTGTTATGAGAAAATGCTGCTCCTGTTCATAGTCATCTGTTATCTCACCAGATCCAGTCCCAGCCACTGGAACTGGCACGTTGATCATTACGCTTAAAGATGTCAACGACAACGCCCCAGTAATTGAAGAACGGAAAGCGATGGTGTGTGTTTGCTTCTTTAGAGCCATTTGCGTTTTGATTTTGAGGAAGAACTGCTTTGAGCCTGACTGTGATTGTGTTTTCTCAGGTTTGCAAGAAAGCTCGCATTCCTACACTGCTGACTGTTTTGGACAAAGACGAAGCCGCTCATTCTTCTCCTTATAATGTGGCGGTACATGAGAAGTTTCAAGCCAACTGGACGGCACAGATGAACAAAACCAGTACGATTGCTGTCCATGTTTGAGAAAAAGCACAGCTTTATTTTTTTTATCTTCCCCTTGGTCTCTAATGCTCTTTGCATAAACGAAATCCTGAAATCACTTAGCATTCTGTTTGTTGTGTTTTTATGTTTTTTTATTTTTATTTTATTTTTTTAATGGCAATAGAATGTAGAACTAATGCACAAGTTCATCTGAAACTGAACTCTTGTCCCTTTTCTGTCTTGTAGGAACCGGAATTGAGTTGTCTTTGAAAAAGTCTGACATTCCTACAGGAATTTACAAAGTGATCCTGACTGTCGCAGACCGCGATAACCTGGAGCAAGATAGCTCCATAAATGTAGAAGTGTGCGACTGTGCAGAAAATGGAGTTTGTCTTGGGTTTAGAATTTTCGGTGAAGAAGCAATGCCATCATATATTTGGGGAACACTTGGAGCTGTGCTGCTGCTGCTGGGTGAGTACAAGTTTTTCAGAAATGAAAGAATGCATTCTGTTGATGGAGCCTTTTGGGTCTTTTTTTCTTCTAATATAAAACTAGAATCTTTCAAAAAAAAAAAAAAAATGGAGCACAGATGGTAGTTGCATTCACTACCCATAATAATGCTTGTCATAAATCCCAAAGACTTAAAATAACAAGGGGGAAGGGCAGTCGGGGTGAGAAAATTTTTGAGTCAGTCACAAATGCTAAACTGAAACAGAAAATCTGATGTAAGGAACCATTTATGGAACTAATGATATTGGAATTCTTTGATTATCAAAACGCTCAATGATCCAAATGTCAGCAGAGCAGCTCATGTTGGGCATTTTGAACAAAAAAGAACATGTCATGGAGCTGCTGGGTGGGAAGATGAAGGGAGGACCAAAAAGTGTGATGCAGGTGACAGATTTCTGTCTCCATGGCAATGTTGCATTGCACCAGGCACGTGCAGAGGGGGGGGCGCTGGGTGCTAGGGCACCTG
>NC_050530.1:22789278-22800110 GCF_002922805.2 Oryzias melastigma | reverse complement strand
GTGAATTTTTAGATTAGTAATCTAGCGTTGTTTGGTTACAGTGTCTGTTAATTTTGAATCGTAGTTTGTCTCCTTGAAGCTAGCAATCTGTGTTTTGTAAATATGGGCTATTTAAAAATGAATATGTACAAATGCAAAAACACGTTATTTCATATAATTTTTTATATTATTTTTACTAATGAATAATAATTAAAGGCAGATCATGAATCAGCACCATATATTGTAAGGTGTGTGGTGCGGTGCTTCAAATTTTTGTTCCATGTGCCCTTTTTTTTAACTTTGAGCACCTGCCCCTCCAAATGTCTCTGCACGGGCCTGCATTGCACCATGTTATTGATTTTAATGCTGACAAACAAACCAGTCAACCAGCTTCCATTAAATAAAGCTTTTCATTTCAGTAATTGCGATTTTGGGATTGTATGTATACAAAAGACACAAGGGACAACAGAAAGAGGACGAAAAGGACAAACTACTTAAGGACGAACTAATGAGAGACAGCATCTTCCACTACGCTGAGGAAGGAGGTGGAGAAGATGATCAGGTAAACACTAGAGATCTGACAAAACACCTATGCTAGCAAGATTTTGTGACTAAATTAGAACCTGTTCTCTTGTTCCTCAGGACTTTGATCTGAGCGTTCTCCACTATGGCCTCGACAACAAACCTGATGTATTGCGAAGTGACATGATGCCTTCGACCATGTCCCGCCCCACATACCGAACTTTGCCTGCTAACCCAGATGAAATTGGCAACTTCATTGAGGACGTAAGTGATGCAACCAAGCCTCTGTAGGGACTTTGTTTTTCTTGAAATCATTTTAAAATGTCCTTTTTTTGTTTTGCCATCTTCCAGAACTTGAAGGCAGCAGATGAAGACCCTACCGCTGCCCCCTACGACTCTCTCCTGGTGTTTGACTACGAGGGTGGAGGCTCGGACGCTGGAAGCCTCTCATCTGGGAACTCTAGCAACAGCNAAAAATACTTTCATAATACTCTTGTTCTTAGTGAAAATGAAAAGGGACAGAAAGAAGAAAACTTATTGTCTCTGCCCCCTTCAACCAAATCAATCAATCAATCAATCAATCAATCAATCAATCGATCATTTCAATCAGATCTATCTCTTTGTCTTTTACAACATCATGTCAGCTGGCTGGCAAAGAGCAACAAAAGTAGACAAGTAAAAAATAATGAAAATAAACGAAAGCAAAAAAGAAACAAACGGTAAGAACAACAAAACAATAATATAATATATGATATTAGTATATATGAATAAGTAACATAGAATAAACCTAATTAAGCAAGTACCTCAGATTTTTTATTTATTTTTATTTTCCCCGTTCCCAATGGCCTTATGATTCATATAACGTAATCAATTGTTTTTTTTCATAAATTTTTTGAAAGATTAAATGTAGTAATTAAACTAGACTCTTTTATTGATTTTTCAAGATTATCCCATAATCTAATCCCCTGCACCAAGACACTTTTCTCCTTCATTTTTGTTCTAAATTTGTTTGTTTTAAAAATGTAATGCCCTTTTTAGGTTATACTTGCTCTTTGTTCTTATTTTGTATGTTATGTGGTAGACTTTTGTTACGTACTTAATACATAAGTTTTAGTATAGAATGGTTTAATAAGTCTTTAAGTTTTAATATTTTCAGCTTTATAAACAGTGGTGTAGATGGGTCCAGATAATTACTCCCAGAGATGATTCTTATTGCTCGTTTCTGTAACACAAATATGGAATTTATCAATTTCTTGTTCACGTTTCCCCAGATTTCTATGCAATATGTCGGATATGGAACAATCAGTGAGTTATATATGAGGTATAACATTTTTTTGTCTAATGACCATTTAACCTTATATAAGGGTGCTATTGTTTTTGCTATCTTTGTTTTTATGTAGTTGATATGTGATTTCCAGTTTGTTTTATCATCTATGATTACTCCTAGGAACTTGGATTCTTTCACTTCTTTAATTTGAGAACCTGCAATTTCAAATGAGATATTACTATTCGTCTTTTGATTGCTAAGAATCATAAAATTTGTTTTTTCACAGTTAATTGATAGTTTATTTCTGTCTAATCATTTTTTTATTTTCACCAACTCCGTTTGAATTAGTTCTTTCATTGATTGCATATCATCACCCACATGGTAAAATGTAGTATCATCTGCAAATAAAACACATTTTAAAAATTTGGATGCACTGGTGATATCCTTTATATATATGGTAAACAGTTGGGGACCCAGGACTGAACCCTGGGGTACCCCACATGTTATGAAACTTAATGTGGATTTCGTGTTGTTTATTTGCACAAACTGTTTTCTGTTTGACAGATAGCTGGTAATCCATTTCAGGGTGACTCCTCTGATGCCATATTTATTCATTTTTTTCAATAATAGATTGTGGTTTATGGTGTCAAATGCTTTTTTAAGGTCAATGAAAATACTGACGAGGTGCTTTTTTTGTTCAAATGCTGTTGATATTTCTTCCATTAAGTCCATTAGTGCCAATGTTGTGGAGTGATTTGCTCTGAACCCGTACTGACTACTGTTTAAAGTGCCCTCTTTGTCTAGAAATTTGTCTAGTCTGGCTACAAATAATTTTCCCAATATTTTGGAGAATTGTGGTAGCAGGGATATTGGTCTGTAATTAGATAGTATGTGTTTGTTTCCACTTTTATGACTGGGTATTATTTTTGCAGTTTTCATCCTATCAGGAAATGTACCAGATGAAAATGATAAATTACATGTATAAGTGAATGGTTGCAGAACTTGTTCAATTTTGTTTTTTATCAAAGTCATATCTAAGTTGTCACAATCGGTCGATCTTTTGTTCACGGATCTCTTCACTATGTTCCTTACTTCTTCTTTTGTGACATCATTTAAGAACATACTGTTTACCCTATCTTCTCTCTTTTGACCTGCTTCATGATCCTCATTGGTTACACAATTTTCAGCCAAGTTTGGTCCAATGCTAACGAAAAAACTATTAAATCCATCTGCTATATCCTTTGTGCCATTTAATTCAGTGCAATCTTTTTCAAAATAGTGTGGGAGTGATCGGTATGCTTGATCCTTTCCCAACACTCTGCTATTGATTCCCTGTGTTGCCTGATGTAGCTGGAGTAGGTCTGAGGTCACCCAAACTTATCTAAAGTTAATTTATCATGAACATGTTCTTAAAGGTGTTTTAATTTTTAAATCTATGTAAATGCAAATGTAATTTAAAAAAAAAAATAGCAACAGAATAAAATGTAATTTTAGATGCAGCTCACAAGTAGGGCTGCCACTAATTGACGACTAATCAACTATTAAAATAGTCGACGACTAATTTTATAGTATAATATGATCTAATAATACTATTAGTTTTTACTTTACAATATATGGAGTCGGAATGTAGTAAAGTTGAAAGTTATATTGACATTCTGCTAGCTTTTTGGACTATTTTGACTTTTATAAGGGTTTTTTAAGCTATTATGGAGTTTAGCTAATATTTCAGCTACATGCTAACTGCTTTGGCTAATTTAGGATTTTTCCGTTTTTAAGGATATTTTGGAGTTTAACTATTATTTCAGCTACATGCTAGCTGTTTTGGCTAATTTAGGTTTTTATCCGTGTTTTAGTATGTTGGAGTTAAGCTAATATTTCAGGTGCATGCAAGCTACTTTGGATAATTTAGCCTTTTTTTGGCTAATTTAGAGTTTAGCTAAGATTTTAGCTGGCTATTAGCTTCAGCGTTTTGAGCTATTAGCTTTTCCGATTTCAGCTATCAATTTCAGCATCTTCAGCTATCAGCATTAGCATCCTCAGCGTCCAAATTCAGCTCACAGCATTCACACTAGCATTATCACAGGTAATGCTAAATATCTAGTTTTCAGTTAATGATGGTTAAGATCTGTGTTTTACATCCAGTTTGTGCATGACCCAATTAGTCGACTAATCTAAATAAATAATCAGTGATCAATTGACTATTAAATAATCGTCTGTGGCATCACTACTCACAAGTGAGTTGTGCTAATTTTGGAAGAGACCTGAGGGCACCTTGTGTGGTCCTTGAGGGCACCACGTTGGTGACCCCGTCCTAGAGGTTATGCAACCATCACATTAATCAATCTCATCTCAGTTCTTCCCTCCCTCATAAATCTACTTTTTATGACCTGAACACGTTTTCCACTGTGTTAACTCTGTCATGAGCGTAGAGTCAAACTCAAGCATTAAACGTAAACACTAAGTCTGCTCTGTGAGGAGCCGGCATCAAATGTTCCCCTGACCTGGGCGTGCTGCTCCGTCGGAGCCGGACGCCTCAGGCGTCACGGGGAGACGGTGTTTTGTGTCACCTTTAGAATAACGTGGAGTTCTGCTCCAACTCTCCGGGAACCGCGATGAATAAATAATAAACGAGATGTGTGCAAACAAACACGCCTTAATCACACGCAAGCTCACACCGAGGAAAACCGATGACAAAAACTAAACACAAAAATCACATATTTTGCTTCTAACTTTTGTTTTTAAATTGTTTCCTGTCTTGTTAAACTCCTGCTATTATGGCCGGAACTCAGATATCAACCGCTCTGTATGCAGGGAGTGCTGTGCCGTACCTAAGGTAAAGATTGAATCTCTGATTCAGGCGTGTAAAACTGTGAATACGCTATCTGATGCCTGGAGCGGCTGATGTGTTTTTCTGCTCCTTTTGTACACAATCCACTCATTTCAAATGAAAACTATATGCTTCTGCTGACTCATGCATCCGGTCGGACTGGTTTTCTTCCTCCCTCAGTGATCAATACTCAGATTTCACTTAAAGAAACGGCGCATCAGAGAAGCTCTGAGAAATCAGGCAAACATCAGGAAAAATGGAAAACAATCCGCACAAATGTCTCATTTTAAAGCTGGTATTCAAAATGTTCTGAAGAAAAAGAAACATTCTGAAGGCCTAAGAAGAAGCTTCTCATCAGAGGGGGAGACTTCAGAATCAAACCAGAGAAGGAAGCTAAATGAAAGCCGGAAATGAAAGATGATCAAATATGACAATGATGAAGTGATGTAAAGTCAAGAATATTAATTTATTCTCGTTTGCCATAAATGGTGCTTCAGCTGACAATGACATTTTGAAGCCAACTCCTTATTAAAGTTCCAAAGTAGAAGAAAATTTAGCAGACTAGGCTAAGAAACGAGAGCACTGACCCAGAAAGACTGGAAAAAAAAAGGAATAACTCAGTAAAGCCTTGGAAATTAAGAAAAGAATGAGTCCTAGAGCAGCTGGAAGAACTGCAGAGAACAAAATGACAGGAACACGTCTGCAGCCTGACTGTAAAGAAACCAAGAGCTTAAACTTTCACGTCATCATTTTCTAGAAGTTCTGGAATAAAACAGACATTTGACCTCAAATGCAGGAAGAGTAAAATAAGTTTTTCCTGCAACTCTGAAATATTTGGTTCCAAAATAAATTGACAACAGTCAGTCACAGATTCAGCAAAAAAAATAAACTTTATTTTCAAAAAAGAAAAAAAATATATTTACATCTATTCCTGAAAAAATACACATAAAATAAGCTGCAGACTCTTCCTCATTTGTGCACGGCTCCTCTTCAATGTAGGAGTGTTTGGGAATATTCTGAATTCAGTTTTACACAAAAGTCTGTTCTTTACATCAGAAGGGAGATGCAGCCTGTGAAGAGAAGGACACAAAATGAGGCAATATTTGGAAAAAAATAAAATAGTTATGGGACACTTTCTTCAAATCATTTTACACTTTTAAATTAAAGACTAATAAATTGAGAAAAAGCTGACATTTCCGTAGAATTTCACAAAAATAGACAAAGGGATAGGTTTAAATTAGCATTTATTCTGCCGATCCTCTTTTCAAACATTTATTTATTGAATTCGGTTTTTGAATTTTTTATAAAAGCATACGTTTTTTTAAGTCATTTTAATAATGTTTTACATGTTTGAAATAAATCAAATATATATATATATACGGCAAAATTAAAAATAAACTGAGTGAAAGTTTCTTTCATCTATTTCTGTTCTTGTTCTCTTTTTTTAATGTGACTATCAAGACTGGAAAGGAAGTGCAGGACTTTTATTTTGTAGGTTCTTTTAAGGTTTTGAAACTGTACTTTGAAGCAATTTCACAGACTTTTTGGTGAATTTCTATTCAGAAAAAATAAACTATAAAACTCATGGCTCTGACATTTTAATTTTTGCTGTTGGACAGCCACCTGCCAGCTTTTGACACACAAATAAATAAAATAAAAGATAATGTTGGTCTTTATATTGAAGAAAGAAACCAGAAGACATTGTTTCTTTGTGAGGTCTTTCATGGTAAACATTTACTCTGTAAATACAAACTGATAAAACTGACAACAAACGATTTGCTGAGTTAATAAAACACAACACATGTTGACACAACCTGCTACATCATTCATGACCAAAATGACCGATTGAACAGCTTTATCATCTGAAATGACTGAGCAGGTCGACGAGGAGACTGATTCTTCATCCTGGCCCCGCCCCCTCCTCTCCACATCGCAGGTGAGTCTTAATGCAGCGTGTCGGTTGCTAAACAGCGGAGCGGCTTCCTGTGAGTCCACAAACATGTTGCTCCGTGACTCATCATGAACTCCAGGTGGAGGCCTGCCCTCACCACAGAGACCACTCCTGAGCTTATTATGGGATGAGGCAAGAGCGCAGCAATCCCTGCTGGTTTCAGAGCCTTCGGGTTCATGATCCTGATCTGTCAGAGTTAACACTTTATGGAACAAAAACATGAACGCCCAACATTGGTGAACAAAATACATTTATCCACATGGACACAAAGCTGTTGGTTAAATGTAGAGTTAACACAAACACTTTAAAGTTTTTTTTTTGTCAAATATATTTGAATTTCATAAAAGACTGAACTGACAAAAAAGATGTGCTACAAAATCTAGTTTTGAAAAATATTTTGGCCTCAAAATTGGTAAGAAATTAGGAAAATGAAACTGTTTAAATATTAAATTGCTAAAATTAAATAAAGTTCTTCAAATGTTTGACCAAATTTCTTATATGAATTATATTTATAATGACCAAAAGTCATTTACTGACAGTTCAAGAATGAAATATTTAAATTCTTATACTTGACAACCTATTAACATTAATTTTTAATATGTGCAATTTCTTTTTCATCTGGATTCTCCAAGCGTCCTGGTTTAACAAGTTCAATAGTCCGGTCCTTTCAACAAAATCAATATTTTCTACAAATTCAAAGTGTCCTGTTGGGATGCTGTTGGATAGAGCTGCCATAAACTATTATTTTAAAAGTCGACTAATCACTGATTATTTTTTCTGATTAGTCGACTAATCGGATCATGTGTGATCATGGACATAAAGCACACATCTTAACCATCATTAGCTTTAAACTAACTAAAAACTAGCCAATACTGTCGTCATCGTATTTGAACCGTGATCAGAACCTCAGTGCTTCAAACTAACCGACATGCTCCAGTAACCCTCAAACACGTCCGATCTGCTCATGTTCACCCTGATTCAGCAAATCGGATGTTCACCAGATCAATAACGCCGCGCGCTTCCATTATAAGCACCGTGTGTTTTGTTGTGACTGAAAGGTGTCGGCTGCTCGAGTGTAACAGGAGAAGTGACGACCAGAATAAAGCAGAAGTGTGAGGGTAAGCAGAAACGCCGGGCCTCATTAATTAGAAGCTGCCACGGGTCACTGAGGATCTTTTCACAGCAACCCGGAGAGGAAAGACATTGTTGCTGCAGAAATTCATGAGGAGAGCATTGGAGGGGGGGGGGGGCTGGAGGTGAGGAGGGAATTCAGAGAGAAATAATAAAAATATAGCTAGCATGTTGAGCCCAAGTGGTTGGTGGAGGGAAACCAGCAGAACTGTAGATGAGGAGGTCAGCACTACTTCCCTTCAGCTGTCCCACTATCACAACTGTAGCCAATAAACCAAAAAACCCTTAATCATAATAAGATTACAATAATTAGGTCACTTTAAAGACTTTCTCGCCCCACAGAGGAAGATTTTCCTGTAGTGAATGGGAATGAAAATTCTTCACTTTTCTTTGTTTAGATGCAACATCAGCAGCCTTTTCATGCCATAAATGCTTAATATCGATAATTTGTACCCAACAAACATCCAATCTATGATTAAAAGATCAAGAATGACCATCTTAAGGGGTAGCGTTTGTATTATCGTCGTTTCAGATAACAGCTTTGGGTTTTCAGTAAAAGAATCTTTTTTTTTTCTAAAATGTTTTTTACATTTTTATTTCATTTGTAATTTTTTATTTTATATTTTTATTAGTTAAATGCATCTATTTTTTATTAAAATATTTTATTTATTAATTTAATAAAGTAAAAAAAAACATTTAAAATGTTCCTACAAAAATTGAATTCAAAAAAAGAAAAAATATGTAATTTTTTAAAATAAGTAACTTAGTAATCTGACTACTTACTGCCTTTGTTTTTTATAATGCTCTTTTTAAGGTTGTGTGTAACTTTAATTTAAATTTATATTAAAAAAAACAAACTACAAACCAGCAGCTGGTGTTTTGCTATAAAGTGTCCGTCTGGAGAGGAAACTGGGCGGGTTGACAACAGGATGAGCAATTATGATTGGCTAAGACAGCGTCATGTGTCATGGCTGCCAATCTGAGCCAACAGTGTTTTACACACAAACAAAAACACCAAACAGATGGAAGAAGTCTGGAGCAACCTGATGAAAAGTTGCCATTTTCTATGTAGAAATACTTCTCTCAAGTTGTGAGAGTTTGGTGTAGTAAATTTGTTACTTTGATAAGAAACCATCAACTTAAAGAAAACTAATTCCATATGAACTTCTTCAATATTTTGCTATAGAACCTTCCTGGATGAACCCGTCTTATAATAGGCCACAGTTACAACGTAAAGTCAGGTGTACACCAGACCAGATTATACGTTTGATTTATTTAACTGGGGTTACAAAGATTAATGCACTTAGTTAGGTAGGACATTTATAAAATAAATATTGTACACATTTCAGTTTAAATTGGTAAGGTTACATTTTATTATTTACTTAAAATGTGTTAAACAGCACAATTTTGGCCTGTCTAAACCCGTAGGTCACTTTTAGTAATTTCTCCATTTTGCTTGTCGTCATGTGAAAAGGGTTTATTAAAATACCACTGGGGACTCTGTTACAATATATCAAAAGACTTTAAATGCTAACTTTTGCTACAAAATATAATACTTGAAGTGCAGATAAACTCTGCCTATTGATATGCCAAAAATATTGTCTATTTTACCCAGTTTATTGCGAAAACAGAGAGAAAAAAAAAATTGACATCGCAACTACTTTTTCAGTGACAAAATTAGCAAAGCAGTTAACGTGTGGCTGAAATATTAGCTAAACTCCAAACCAGCATAAAAATTTAAGTAAATGCCAAAATAGTCAAAAAATAATCTATCAGAATGCCAATTTTTAAAACCATAACTTTTTAGCATAATTATCAAAAATAAAAAGGCAACAATATTATTCAAGAATAAATCAACTTAAACTTTTAATAACTTTCAATATTTTACCCTCCAAAACAATACATTTGGTCAAAATTATACAAGTTAGAAATGAGGGTAAGATCACATTGGGTCATTAATAATAAAACAAAATTATCTGGAGGGCCAGATCCGGCCCCTGGGCCTTGACACGTGTTTTAACACAACAAACACAGCATTTTTCTGAGTGAGTATTTTTCCCTGAAAGACATGAACCGATTGGTACGAAAATGGGGAAAAAAAAAAAACGTTTTTAAATCAAAGTATCCAGAATCCCATCAACAAAGTCAATTATCTGATCAGATTAAGTGTTTCCAAATGTCTATAAACACGAAATTAACCCCCAAAACTTGAGTAAAAAAGAGCTGTGGGGATGTCAGGTGCGTCACTGACGTGAAACTCACCATCTTTGGTCACAGAAGCCTTTCCAACTTTTTCTCCTCGGCGCCCGTCAGAACCCCGAGCTCCACGTTCTTGTGCGTCGGGGACGCGCTCTCGGTGTCACCGTCAAAGCCCCGGTTGTCTTGCCCCCGCGGCGTCATCTCTCTACCGCCGTCCTCCCATGTGATCCGGGGTGGCGCGGAGAAGCGCACCGGCGCGCCCTTCTTCTCCTCCATGTCCAGAGGCTTCATGCTGCCCGTGGAGAGCCGCTCCGACAGCTTTCTGGCCCACTGCGTAAAGGTCACATCCAGGGAGATGGAGTCCTCCGCGTACAGCTGCACGTTGCCGGTGTACCACAGAATCCACCACACCAGGCTGAAGAAGATGATGATCGAGCCCGTGTAGACGAGGAAGTCCCCGTAGAAGCGGCCATGGCGCCTGACGTTCCCGAAAATCCCGACCAGGAGAACGACCAGACCGGCCACGTCGAACCCGAGCGCGAGGAAGAGCAGCGGCGCGCACCTGCCGACGCAGCTGGGAGCCATGCCGGTGTGGCGCGGAGTAACGGCCCTCGGAGAGCAGCCTGCTAATCAGGACGCGCATTTCATCTGCTGCAACACCTGTATGAAGTCCACCTGAGCGCTGGCCCCGCCCCCGCCCGTCAGTGCGTCACTGCAGAAGTGGGGCCCTCCGGGGCCTCAGGAACACATGCTGTCTGAAAAAGCAGAAGAAGAAAACGAAACGAGGATGAGATTCATGTTTGATGCGGAACCTCTGATAATTAGGACTTTAAAATGACAAACATGCGCATGCGCATGAAGCGCACAGGTATCATTTTAGCAGTGGCGGGCCGTGCATTTCACACCTAGGCCTTCAGTAGTGCTCCATCTGAATCAATCCAACCCTCATTAACTAT
>NC_050530.1:22759798-22787019 GCF_002922805.2 Oryzias melastigma | reverse complement strand
AAATCAAAACAAGCAATCTCCACATTGCTATTCTGCCATTTATTGCCCCTGTCTATTTTTTTTTTTACCTTAATTGAACAGTTTTGGAATTAAATAAAAAAAATAGACAAACAAATAAGCCTCGGATGGGATTCGAACCGACTTCCTCTTGATTACAAGACCGCGGGTTTAACCGCTGAGCCAGCCAGAAACCGGAAGTACGTCACACATTTCCGTGGATACATTCCATATATTACGCAACCAACTGCTCTATGTGATTACCTTTTAAAAGTATCAAAATCAAAACAAGCTCTCCCCACATTGCTATTTTGCCATTTATTGCCCCAGTCTATTTAAAAAAAATATTTTTTTTACCTGAATTGAACAGTTTTGGAATTGAATAAAAAAAAGAAACAAACAAATAAGCCCCGGGTGGGATTCGAACCGACTACTTCATGATTATGAGACCACGGGTTTAACCGCTAGGCCACCAGAAGCCGACAGTGTATCACACAGCTCTGTGTATAGAGTCTATAGATTACGCAACCAAATGCACTCTCTGGTTATCTTTTAAAAGTACCAAAATCTACGGAAGCTCAGAGCTGCCACCCAGTGAATATAAAAAAAAAATCGGCATATCACGTTCCTACAATATAACTTTATTGTTCCGACAATATAGTATCACGTTAGTCATTAGTGGACAGGTGGAAGACTAAATCTGTGTCGTTCTCCACGATGATTTTCCTCTGTTTGTGGATCCAGCGCTTTCATCGCTAACCCGAAATGAAGGTACCGCTCGTAGTTAGGACTGAAAGTGGCGTTCAAATCCTTCTCCCGGTTGTGACAGGCTTGCTAGCTTCAGAGTTGCCCGACCTTTCTTAACAATGTCCAGCTTTTCTGGAAAAGTCCGTCTTGAAAATGGCTTTGACAGTAAAGCTATTAAATCCACTCGATATATTTGCTGGTGCAGCTCGTTGAGTTGCTACAGATGCAGTTTGTTAGCTTTGCCTTGTACACTCTCCGACTATCCAATCAAAGCTTGTGAAAATGATGACGTTTCCGTGCGCCTGCTAGGGGGCCTTGGTGACGCCTACTCCAGATCTGATTGGTTGAAGCAACAGTTTGGTCGACAATCATTTTATGCTACAGGGCCCGCAGAACTGAACTGAAGCAGCGCAACCAGGGAGACAGCAATGAAAGGACGAAGACAGAGCATTTGGAATTATAGAAATCAATAATAATTAATATCAGTCTGTGATTCAGATATTTTTAGGCCAGCAGAGAAGGCCTTGCAGGCCCTGACGGCCCGCCACTGCATTTTAGTTGTAGTGTTTCTGTAGAATAATTTCTGTGATTAGTCATTTAGTTTCTGTTGTGCATTAAACTGAAAATAGTAAAACATTGAATAAATTAACTAAAGTTCTGTAATTTATAGCATTTGAAATTATTCATTTTTATCATATTAAATTTTGGTTTTTGATGGTTTACTCAACTTAAAAATGTAATTTGATTAAAAAAAACATTTTTAAATGTAACAAATTACAGAACTTTGTTAATTGATACAATGTTTCACTTTTTCAGTGTAGGATGAACATTTAAGCCTTCCCAATTTCAATATAGCCTCATTTAATTAGTTATAAGTTGAAATTACTGCTACAATGTGCTGTTTAGGCTTCTGAAACAGGAACAAAATTTACAATGAACTTGGAAATAAAATTGGACTCTAACTGAAGACATATTTGATACAAAAGAAGACATTTAAACACAACATTTATTTTGTTTCAGTAAAATATCATAATTTTATTGGAGTTTAAACAGGAATCCAGGCAAACTATGGTGGCCCTGAAGTCCAAATCACATCAACAAATCACCCGATGCAGAAACCTTCCAGTAAAAAACATTTCACACGACAAAATGAAATAGAAAAATGACACACCAAGAGAAACCGGAAAAGGGACATCACTGATTGGATGATGATGTTTGTCCATCTTTTAATCTGAAAGTTATTTGAAATTGTGATTTATTTGTTTAAATTGAACTATTGAGATAGTAAAGAGGCTTTAGCACTGGAGCTGTTGCCGTTGACATCAAAATAACACACACTCTTTACATAACGTGTCACAGTCAAGGCCCGGGGGCCGGATCCGGCCCTCCGGTCAATTCTATCCGGCCCTCCAGATCATTTTATTTTATTGTTATCAATGAACCGATGTTATGTTGCGCTTATTTCTAACTTGTATAATTTTGGCAAAATATATTTTTATGGAGAGTAAAATATTGAAAGTTATTTAAGGTTAAAGTTGATTTATTCTGGAATAATAATAGTCATGCCTGGTTTTATGTTAAAAGTTACATTTTAAAAATTTAGCTTTAGAGTGTTCTAGGAATGTTTACCCTGTTCGGTCCGCGACCGAAGGTGTGTTTTGGATTTTGGCTTCTTGTGTGATTGAGTTTGACACCACTAGATAACAATAACTACAGTTATTTTCTCTGCTTAAGAATTTGTTGAAATTACGTTAATTGTTTAAACGGTTGAAGAGTTAGTCAAAAGAATGTCAACACTAGAGCTAAATCTACAACGTTGTGGAGTCTAAAAGCATTTTAGCTCTTAATAAGTTCAGTTTGTTAGCTAGAGGTTCAACACATACTCTTTACCAAGTCACATATTGACGCTTGGTTACGGCCCAGTCCGCGTCACCTTTTGAGGTTTTGGGTGTCCCTAACTCGTCGCTTTTTAATGTGCTGGCTGGTCGTAAAATCAAGGGTCCGCAAACCCTCGGGACGCAGGACTAGATACGCACTGGTCCTCAGTACCAGGATCCTAACCCAGTACGGGTACCCTAAACTTAACCTGGTACTGGTTCGCGTCCAGTTCCCTGTCCGGTACCTGATTCGGGTCCGGTACAGCTACTAGTCCAGTGTGGGGTTAGGGTTATGGTACCAGTTCCTGAGTACTTTGGTAGTAGTTTGGGTACTGGTACACTACGAGTCGCGGTACTGTACTGGTTCTGGTTCACTGCCTGGAGGTTGGGAACCCGTGAGTTAATGGGATCAGCCAGCACGTCAAAAAAAACGACGATATGAGGATATCCAAAACGTCAAAAAGTGATGTTCCTTAACCAAACGTCAATATGTCCCAATTTGTTAATGAGAATGAGTTGATGGTTGATGTCATGTTGATGTCATGGCATCACTGTAGACTTTGACTTGTATTTCCTTTCAGGACAGAGTTTGTTTTGGACCATACCGCAATGAAACCAGCAGCCGTTGGATGTTTTTAGGTGCTTTGATCTGATTCTGTCTTTGGTTGGCTTCTGGCAAACAAAGGTGTGGACTTTATCAGCTTCCCCGTCCCATGTGAACTGAGTCCACAGCACAATCTCTGTGTCAAAGCAACCCAAGATAAATGGCGACAAATAGCTCAACACCTGCTGCCCCTCAAGTTGTTCCTCAACTCTTCCCCTTCTTCCTACAAATGAGCACTTCTCCTTTATTCCTCAGACACCCTCTCACTCTCCAGTCCAATCAGAATCTCTGCTGCCATCTTTCTTTGATACTCTACACTTCCACAGGTGTGTTGTCAGAACCTCCTTTCATCCTTTTCAATGTGTTCCTCACTTCATCCTCACCAATCTTTGCTAACTTCCACATCTTCCTTTTTGTACTCTAGTGTTTCATCATCATTCATCAGCTCTTTAAAGTTATCCTTCCAGCCTTCCATCTCACCTGTGGAACCTGTCGATCCATTTCCATTCCTGTCCTTCATCATCCTGACCTGCTGCTCATCCTTCCATCTCAGTTTCTCTGGCTCACCTGTACAGATCCACATCTTTTTTGTTTTTGGCCACTGTGACCTCCACCGTCACCTTGCATCCTTCTGTACTTCTGTCTGTTCTAATTATGTCATTTTAGTGTCACAGCTTTTATTTAGTAAAGTTTTAACACATCTGAACATCTTGATGCCACCATCAAGTCTCTACTTTCCTCGTTCCAGATGATTCTTCTCTTTCTTTGATCAACAGAAGCCCAGTTACCACGGGAACTTTGTATGTCAACAGGACAGCACTAGAGCTGTTCATTCTTATCCCAATCCACCAGCAAGGAAATTCTATTTATGATTTGCATATTTAATTTGGCTTTTGTTGGATGCCCGACCTGAGAAAGCAATCTGTATTTACTAGGAATTGGGACCAGCAAACGAAAGAGTCTTTTCTCTTCAAACCATCACCAGTTCTTGTAGGAATATTGTTGGATTATATTCAGGTTCATGATTAATCAATTATACTAAATAATTGCTGATAACAACAAAAAATGCCTTTTTAGGCAAAAATTTAAATAAAAAGGTTGCCTGGAATCAAAGGAAACAGAACTGAAAAGAATAGAACTGCATTCACTCTGAATCCAAATAGCAAAAATGCTTATAAGGAACCAAGATAAGGAGCAAAGTCTGCATGACGAAGAGCAAAAACCTGCATATCAGCCCCAGTCTCACCAATGAAAATGTCTGAATGTTTTTAAAAATCCTGACTTGGCAGCACCAGAGCTGTGAGGTCGGGTTTGACACAGGAACCCTGTGGGGGTTCATCCATCGAACAACAATTTACACCTAAAACAGTTTCTATGTTGGCTGGCAGGTCTTCAGCTTTAATAATGAATGATCTGTTGTCACTTTGCCGTCAGTCTTTTGACTGTACAGAAGTGTAGGACTGAATTGTCCCCAAACGTTTCTGGAAAAATGGTTTGGTGCATCCTCTGCTACAGGAGATAGAACGAAAGGATCAGAAGACAAATATCAACTCTCACAATTCTCGTGTTCAGCATATGAAGAGGCTTTTCTAATACATTTACATGCAACTTATTTTTGGTTTGAACCTTTTCTTATAAACAAAAACTGTATTCATCAAGCATCTTCTAGTCCCTGAAGGTAACTTCACCTGTTCAAAAATATTATCAAGTAAAGCTCATCTGTAACACTTTTGCTACAAAAGATTACACCATCACTTTTGCAGAGTAATGTTTATCCGGTAAAATATATCCAATAAAAGTATTTCTCATAAAAAATAGATACAAATATGACAACACATGATAAATTAGAGTCATTTTCTTTTATTTTCAACTGTGGTTTATGTAAGAAAATGGAAAATAAGAACATAGAGTCTAAAAACATGCAAGAAAATTATTGAAAAATTAGGAATTTGAGAACAAAAAAAATCATAAAAAAATGAAATAAATAATGATTCTGGAGACTTTGTTAACTGAGATATCTCTGTTTACATCAGGAGTGTCCGTCCAAATCCAGGCCCCGAGGGGCGTGTCCTGCACGCTTTCCAACCAACTAACTGTTGAAGCTCCCTTTTGGCCAACACACCTGATCCAGGTAATCAGCAGCAGATAAAGCAGAATGTCTGGAAAACCAGCAGGAAGCTGGTGACTTTGGACACCTCTGGTTTACACGCTCTCATGCTAGCATTCAGACCCCCAATTTAACATTAGCACTGCAACAAAAATGGCGATTAATATCCAGCCCAGTCTCAGTAAAATGCGTACATATGCCACGATTTGGGAAATACCGTGTATAATATACGCCAAAACCGGTTTTTGCATGCATATAATACGCGCGGGTTTAAACGTGTTAAAATGTGTTGCAATATCATAGCCATCCAGTTGTACAGTTTAGATCCAGACTCCAGTCCAGACGAGGAAAACAAAGACGTTCATGGATCTATTTGCCTGTAAATGGATGTGGATCGGGGAGCCTGTGGCCCTCTATTTCAAACAGCATTTGTTGGATTCACAACAATTTGCATAAATATGAATATATATATCAATATATGTTCTCTATT
Organism: Oryzias melastigma; assembly: GCF_002922805.2. NCBI lineage: Eukaryota > Metazoa > Chordata > Actinopteri > Beloniformes > Adrianichthyidae > Oryzias > Oryzias melastigma. The sequence goes on along the minus strand of NC_050530.1, from coordinate 22,781,197 downwards.
ATTAGAAAAATATAAAAAAATATAAATATAAAATATAAATAAGAATGTTACATTTTCCTTTGAGTGGTCTTTCTTTGACAAGGAACAGTAACAACCTGTAAGGTTTAGTTCTGGAAGAAACTGTTCTGCAGGTGACAGAAATGGATTAAAAAAATCCAAAAGTTTCAAAGCGTCTCTTAAAAACACTTTTTCTTCACATCTAATTCTATATCTATTTTCTGAAAGACGACTGACAGTCTTTTAAACTAAATAGTCTAAAAAATGAACCTTGGATCACGGTTTGGCCTTCCAGCTAGGATTCATCTAAAAAAAATAAAGGTCAACGGGTAGCAACATCTAAAATCATCCTTGAAAGGTAAAAATATCTAATCTAAACAGCCAATTTCTTTTTTCAGATTTGACCTTTCTACTAGCGGTGTGACATCTTCCCTCTCGAGTTCACATCAACCTGGAGGCATTTTGTTCCTCCTTGGTTTCCTAAATGGGACATCCGGACAAAACTCGTTGAATCTGCAACCCAGTCACATTATGAATGATTTCATGACTTATTAAGCTTCCTGATTAACTGAACGGCGCAGAAGATTACACGGATTTCCTTCACTGGAGTCCTTCATGGCCCAAAGTGATTTCTTTGCCAAACGCACGGCATCTGCTGCAGAAAATTACAATCAAATTGGCAATGAAATGGAGGATGATCATGGTGTCCTTCTCACGCCCAACAGAAAGAGAGGGCATCCGACTGCTTCAAGTCTGTGCGTTCAAAAATCCTAACTGAAATACGCAGAAAAAAACATTCAGAATCAACTTTTCAGTTTGACCACTAGAGGGAGCCAGTCATCTGTACAAGAGAACAGATCCAGACTGAGGTGACTTTAATCTTGTAGTTTAGTTTAAGAAAAAGGTCTAATTATGAGGAATCTGTAAGCCAAAAACAAGATTAAAAAAGTTTATGGAAAATGGACTGGTCATTTTTTTGTTTATATGATTAAAAACTTTAGCCAGATTTTCAATAAACCTTTTTTTTAAGGAAAGATTAAATAAAAATCAGAAAACAACAGTTTACCAGAGATTTTGGTCAACAATTTTTCACTAAAAAAGTTTTGAGTTGGTTTGAAATTTTAGTGAATTGGATTTATTCTGTGAATTTTCAAATTCAGATTTTCCCAAATGAAACATTTATGCAGAAAGGCTCTAAATTAAAGTGGATTTCAGCTGATTTAGTTATAGAAGACTCACAACCATGGAAATGAGAAACAAAAGGAGTTGTTGGTCGGTATCAGGAAACCTGGAGGACTCTGATTCTGCCCCCCCTCTGCAGTCACAGTTACACTGGGTTTCATTTGCAAATTATTCACAGCTGTTTATGTCTTAGTCATCGTACCCTCCGTGTACGCGTGAAGCAATCACAGGAACAGAAACTACTAAAGATGACACAAGCAAAAAAAAAAAAAAAAAGACCAAACAACCAAAACAACATGTACCAAAAACATCAATCCTCACAGCTCTGTGGTCGGCACAAATGATGCGTTCGTGGTTGTTTTCTTGTCTTTTTACTATCATACAATAATTTGGAATGGTTTTATTGTTTTCTAAAGTTTCTTGATTTTTGTGGTACTTGTGCAACAAGATGTTGAAAAGCTGCCTCTTAGATTTGGCTCCATGTTGACAGAAGAGCGTCACTCAGTGCTGCAGATCCTCCACCATCCATAAGGAGACCCTTCAACATCTGAAGATCCCACCTCATCACAAGAATCGCCTGTTCAACTCAAACATCAAGGAAACACAGAGAAGGACACAAACCACCATCAAGAGATTACAGACGTTCATCACTTCCTGTCTGAGAAGAATCCTCAAGCAGAAAACATAGAAAAAAGGAATAAGGTGGAGAAGATGGAGTTGGATCAGCCTCACCCTGAGGAAACCAACATCCAGCATCACCTGACCCTGGAGAAAAGACCTGGAATGTGACGTCAAACAGACTGGTCACACCTGGAGTCAGAAAGGAGGAGGGGCCTCTGGTCACACGCAAGATGGCGCCAGAATCAATCCGTAGCCAGAAGCGGAAATCGTAGCTGTAGTCGGTTTCGTAAACGGAACTTTTCGAAACTTTAGCAAACCCTTTCAAAATGATATTTTAAAACATGGTCAAAAGTTTTAATTAATTTTCAGGCGCCGTATTTTTTCTCTGATTCTTTGGAAAGAATCACCAAGGACAGAAGATGATGGAAACATTTTTGGGGTGATTTATATAGTTGACTCAACCAAAAATACAATTCCATTATTTTCGTATCCTAATATTCAATTTGGTTGTATTGACATATGAAGGAAAAATTTTTTTTTTTCAACAATTCAGTAATTTTTGATACATTTTTGATTCGCAAATGTTTATTTTTGAAAGAGAGTCCAATTTTTTTCTTTTTTAAAATCGACATATCTTTTTTGTTAATCTCTAGAAAAGATAAAAAATAAGAATGCAACAAAACTTTTAAATTGTCAGTTTACCTGGTCTGATGTGATTTTTCCTTAACCTTTAATTTATGGATAATCTTGGTTGGGATTATTAAAATATTGATGCGTCCCAACTTAAATTAGATACGTACCGTTAGAAATTTTATTTTAATGTTATCCATATTTATACTTTGATGATGAAGCTGATGGTGGATGATGAAGACCTATGACCAACCAGGAGTAACTAACATACAATGTCCTGTTCCAGTGTGTATTTAAGGATGTCATTAGACTGGATACTTTGGTTCACTTAAACTGAAGCAGAGTTTATAAAGCGGATCCTAGTCCAGGTCCAGGAACGGCTCTTTTCAGGTTGTCTCAGTTCCTTTCCAAACAAACTGAGCTCTGGGTGTGTCTTGCAGAGCAAATAAAAGAAAATTAATCAATTACACCACTTTTTTAAACATAAACTGCTCTTGGTATCCAACTTGCTAATTTAATTGCTCAAATAATGTAATAAAACTACAAAACTCATAGAAACTCAGTTGATTTCTTCTCTTTATTTAGCTTCTAAAAATATTTTCACTTGTTTGCATTATATTTATTTTCACTTTCTTTTTCCAGAAATTGAATTTAAGTTATTAAGACAGAAAAATTCATGTTTCTGATTTGAATTTTCTGTCTGTCCCACAATTAAATGATTTGTTTTCGCCTTCTTAATAGTTAATTTAGTAACATGAATAATTTGGCCCCAACATGTCTTGATTTGCACTCTCTGGGTAAGTGACTCAAATGACTCACATGATTCGATTCACTTTGGTGAGTGACTCATGGAAACTTGACTTAGTAAAAGGAATCAGTTTTACCATCACTATCGTCAAACCTCTTCTTTACTTCCGGGTATGAAAAATCTAATGAAAAATAACGAATATCTCAAAAGTAATTTGTTTTTTAGTGTTCCAAAGGTAATACATGATCATATATATGGATATAGTACACAGGCTTAAGAAAATCATGGTAGGACCTCTTTAATGAGAACACAAAGAATGTATCTGTTTCTCTTGAATCATTTAGAAAATAATAATTATATAAAGTGTCATTTTAATTTAAATATTTTCATTTATTTCTAAAAATGAATGATACACTGATCCGGTTATGGCGTCAGTATTGCCCTAGCAATGGTAACGGGGCAAAACTGGGGGAAGTAAAGACAAGTACATTCATTTGGCACATGCAGTTAATAAATTTCTCATCTTTTTGTCTCAAATCCAGGAGCAACTTTATCTTGAGATGTGCAGGAGGTGTAGAAAAACCTACTTTTTTGAACTTGAACGTTTCTTTTATGCATTTCCCCTCCTCCACCTCTTCAGAGCTCTTCATCCTCTCTAGAACCAGCTGATGCACGCCGGAGCCTCATCCACAGCCCTCACCACTTCCTCAGCTTCAGTCCCTCTCTCTGGGGCGTTATCGGCGAACATCAGTGCAGGTACAGGTCGAGCAGCTGTAGAGTGTGCTCCACAAATGCCCCGAGTGTCTTGCCTTTGTGCCATTGTCCCCCCCAAAAAACAGTGTGTGGCTCATGCATAATAGATGTCGGAGCATCTTCAAGGGCGGCAGACTGTTTCATTTGTTCCAGAAGCACCCAGGTGTCCTCACAGTCGGGGAGCTGCACCTGTTGCACCTGTTGGTCACAAGCATCTCTTCCGCATGTCCCCTTCAGTCTTATTTACCGAGGCTCATTACAGGGGATTTATTCTTTATCTTGTCTGGGGCTATTTTTGTTTTGCCAACTTTCCTTTTTTAAATGTATCTTGGTGACTTTCTTGACTTTTCTTTTCTGCATCTCAGAAATATAAGCAGCAGATCTCATAAAGCGCTCACCTGTCGTGGAGTCATTTAGCAACCCCTTGTTTTTATGCTTTTGCAGTTTATCCAGCGTAATTATACGAGCTCATATTAAAAGTGATCATCAGGAAGTTCAGCTTTGAGTATAAAGTAATGTAGAAAACCCAGAGGCAGTCAAAGCAGATGAAAACAAGTCCCTAAAATGATGCCTAAGAAACATTTACACTCCAAACAGCCTCATCTTGTTTGTCTGCACCGTGGATGTAAAAGCTCTGGGAGGCGGAGCTTCACAGCCCTTCGCCTGCATGTTGATTGGCTGCTTGGAGGAGCTGCAGGGCTGCTCCATGAGTTTGCCTTGTGCATGCAGGGATCTCCATGGAGTCAAGTAGGACAATAAACCAAGGCTGATTATATTGGGGTGTTTTAAACACATCACTCTCGTCTGTATATTCTATATCACATGTGTCAAAGTCAAGGCCCTCTCGGTAATTCTATCCGGCCCTCCAGATCGTTTTATTTATTGTTAGTAATGACCCGACGTTATCTTGCGCTCATTTCTAACTTGTATAATTTTGATAAAAAATATTTTTATGGAGAGTAAAATATTGAAAGTTATTTAAGGTTTAAGTTGATTTATTCTGGAATAATATTCCTGCCTTTTTATTATTCATAATTATGTTAAAAATTTACAGTTTTAAAGTTTAAAAATTGGTATTCTGATAGCTTTTTGGACTATTTTGGCATTTAGTAAGATTTTTTAAGTTCAAGATATATTTCATTTATATTTCATTTTCGCTAATTTGGGCTTTTTTTAAGGCTGTTTTGGAGTTTAGCTAATATTTACAGACTAGCTGTTTTGGGTAATTTAGGCTTTTTTCCATTTTTAAGGTATTTTAAAGTTTAGATAATTTTCCAGCTACAGGGTAGCTGTTTCGGCTAACCTAAGGTTGTTTTTTTTTTAGTTTTTTTAAGGCTAATTTAGCATTTAGCTAATATTTTAGTTGGCTATCAACTTCAGCATTTTCAGCTATCAGCTTCAGCGTTATTAGCTTTCAGCTTCAGCGTTTTCAGCTATTATTTCAGTAATTTCAGCTATCCACTTAAGCATTTTTAGCTATCAGCCTCAGCGTTTTTAGCTATCAGCTTCAACATTTCAGCTATTACCTTCAGTGATTTCAGCTATCCACTTCAGAATTTTCAGCTATCAGCTTCAGCATTTTCAGCCATCAGCTTCACCGTTTTCAGCTGTCAGCTTCAGCATTTTTGGCTATCAATTTCAGCATCTTCAGCTATCAGCACTAGCATCTTCATCAGCCAAATCCAGCTTACAGGATTCACACTAACATTATTGTATATAATGCTATATATCTAGTTCATACATATGTTCAAAAGTTACGGTCTTTAAAGTTTTTAAACTGTAGTTTTAGAGTGTTCAATAAATGTTTATCCTGTTCGGTCCGTGACCTAAGGTGTGTTTTGGATTTTGGCCCCCTGTGAGGTTGAGTTTGACACCCATGCTCTAGATGATCCTGCAGTCACACGGCATCCTCAGATTGGAGAATCAAGCAAATTGTTCTGCTGCTCGTCTCACTTTTCTTCAGGAGACAGAGGTGAGGCAGCTCCAGAAAATGAAGAGATGTGGTCACCTTGGCCGAGGAGGACGCTTTAAAAATCAATAACCCACATTACAGAGCAGAATAAATCAGAATAGACGAGAAATACATCAACACTTGCAAGAAGAGGCAGGACTGCAGACTCCAGTCTCCTCCTGCTCCCTTTGAACAGCTTCTGGAACTGTATTAAATAATAGAGAGTTGGAAGATAATTGAGGACATAGATCAATAACATCCAGGGGGTTGTTCTCATTACAGAGAAAGCCGACACTTCCGAACGTTATAGCTCAATGATGATGAATCTGGAGGGGAAGGGGAATGGAAGGAGGAGACCAAGGAGATCAATGGGATCCAAAAATTTAACAAATGAGACCCATTTCATCTCCGCTGTCTGTCTCATCAGAGCGCCGAATCAAATCCCTGGATGTGGCAGGTAGTTTGGCTGCCTCACATTTCAAAATGTCAGATCTCGGCGCTCAGAAACGGGGGGATCTTTCCAGGGAGTCTGACGGCTTCCTGGGCACTGATTTCCCAGCGGATTGGCAATCTTGACACGCATGGGCGTCTGTGAGCATTTAAACAGTCAATACCGCCCCTCCACCCTATCTTTTCTCCCAAACTGCACCCGGCTCCCCATTAAAACCTCCTCATCCTCTCCCTTTCTGTGCCGCTCTTTGTTTTTTGCTTTTTTTTCACCTTCAGAAAGGAGACTTTTAAAGAACTTCTGAGATTAAACAGTCATTTCGGGGAAATGTTTACACAGATACCAGTGAGGGAAATGGATGGAGCTGCGGTTTCAAATCAAAGATAGTATCTCTTTCCCACCCGGGGTGGAAATTGGAGGGCTGCATTAAAGCTGATAGAGTGTGTTTCAGGGGAGCGCTTACTTTTTTACCTGTTTACCCCTGAGGGGCCCCGAGTGGAGAGGCTGCTCTTTCTGCCCACTCACATAAAACCCTCCACATGGGAGCCGAGGCCATCATTATTACCATACTGATCTGTGCACCTTTCTGTTCCAAGGAATACAACCAAAGACACAACAAACTTTTGTCTTTTGGAACACAGCAGCCACTAACTCAAAGATCTTTGCACCACAGACATCAGATTAGCTGTCATTGAGAATTCAAAGGTCCTATTAACCATCCAATGTCACTGAAAGCTACTAACTCTTTAAGAAAAGTTTCTGAAATATATGTGTTTACTACATGTCTTCCAGATTTTTTTTAATTTAGCCAAAAACTAAGCAAACTTGAATTTGAGTTTCTGTAATGAAGGGTTGTCAAACATACGGTACCAGATGGTTTAATCCGGCCTGAACATGAAGAGAAAATAGATACAAGTATGTAAAAAAAAACAAGTTTCTTGCCCACTATGGAGGCCTAAAAGGGCCAAAATGAAATAAATATCTACACCATTAAATAAATAAATACATAAATAATTATTTAAAATTGGCATTACATACAAAAGTGAAAACCAATAAATAATTGTTTAAATGTATGTTGCATTAAAATAGCAATTAAAAAGCACATTTAAACATTTCATGACACATATAATTATTTCATGGCCAGTGAGGGCCAAAAGAGACAAAATGAAATAAATATTTAAACCATTAAATTGTTAAATACATTTGTCATTATTTTGTTTAAAATTGGCATTAAATAAATAAAAGTGGAAAATCAATCAATAAATGTTTAAATATGTGGCTAAAACAGACTTAGCCAAAACTGAAAAAATAGCAGTAGCTGAAATAATAGCTATACTTCAAATAATCCTAAAAAAAATGAAAAAAAGCCTAAATATGCCAAAATAGCTAACATGTAAATATTAGCCCAACTATAAAACAGCCTAAAAAAAGCTTAAAAAGAAAATCCTAAATTAGCTAAAAAAAACAGTCTACAAACAACAACGACAGCAAAAAAAGCCTAAATTAGCCAAAATTACCCAGAGGGCCGGATCCGGCCCCCGGGCCTTGACTTTGACACATGTGCATTATGGTTTATCTTCAAGTGGATACATCAGAATGGAGCGAAGCAGGGAGACTTTGGTCCGTCTTATAGTTGCTACGTCACAACTGAGAGCTTTTTCAAACTTTTTCATCAGATTCACCACCATTAGAATAAATAAATACTCAGAAATGTAGTTAAGTTTCTTCACATGTCCTCCATCATGAGAAAAATGCTAAAAGAACATGTTAAACCTACTATTTTATCAGAGTGGGTGTTTGAGCAAACTAGTGGTCATATGAGGAACTGCAAACGTATGAAACCAGTTGGTTAAATCAAATGTTTTAAAGATGTTCACAAAAATCATTTGGCTGCAAAGCTTTTAAAAAAAAGTCCCATCGATTCAATGGTTTTAAGTAAATATAGTGTTGCTTGTTTGTTTAGAAATGTGCTGCCGATCCTCTGAGGAATGAAGTCCTTGCACAGCGACGCTTTTGTGTTTGTTCTCCAAAAGGCTGCTAAAGTGTTGTTGAATCAGCAGCAGTAAAAAACGCTGTTGCATCAGCGAGCCCACCAATAATTAGCATGATCAATCAGTGATGAATGCATGGCTGAGCTTCCACTTACCATAATTGATTTGAGCTGAAGTGTTTGTGCAGTCTTTGTGGGAACACTTGATGAATGAGACCCAGTGTTATTGAAGAAAACGTTCAGTAGTGGAGCGCTAAAGTCCAAATAAAACAAACTGAGAGGCTGAAAATGTGGTTCACACAGCAGTTGATTATGTTCAATGAATTCATGAAACTGATCATAAGTGGACAGATCTTATAGTTAGAGCTCATGAATGTGAGAGTAGCTAAACCAAACTCATCTCAGTGTGCTGCTCTCTCTTCAGCAGAAAGTGTCAGGCTGTTTTTTAATGGGATTCAGTTCATCTAATATCCGTCTGCTTCCCACTTATCAATTTCATTGCAATCAATAAGGCCTCAACATGAATCATTTTTCAAGTTAGGAAAACACCTAATCTGAAATTCTTCACTTTACACGTATGTTCTTTTTCTCTAAAACTACATTATTTATCTATGGATTTGGAATGACTTGCCCAGCAGAAATAGACTAAAGATTATTTAGAGTTTTTTCCCTTAATTTTAGTTTTCTTTTAAGCACAATTTCTTTGCTTTGACTAATAAATGTTTTCTTTTTTCAAGTTTAAATTCTGTTTCAGCTTCATTCTCTCAGTATCACAGCAGCTTTTCTGTTTAAGTTAATGTCCCTTTCTCTTTTCTCCTTCAACTGTCATGGGATATTTAGCTCTAAAGGTTTTACTCTTGTAATTTTATGACCTCTGACATAAATTTTCAACAAAAAAACGCCCAACATTTCAATGGACCTATATCTTCAAATCATTTGAGAAACTCCGTTTATATAATTTTTTACTTGCAAACCCATTGATTTGTAGGTTCTGGGCTATCATGGAGGGTTCACTGCCTGCACACGAGGTAAAAAAAACCATTTTGCAATGATGGATGCAGGGCTGGCCCTGGTCATAGGTGCCCTAGGCGGACGCCTAAGGTGACATCTGCTGCCAAATAGCAATGATTATTTAATTTTTTTCTTTTTTTTGTTAAACAATTTGAAGCACCACTTATTTCAAGCAAAAATAAAAAAAGTAATAATTTAAACATGTGTATAAAATAACTAAAAAGTTTAATGTAATCAATAACTGCAGTAAGGAAGAGGAGGAAACATGGGATCAAAGCAGAAGTTTGTCTATTTTACTTAAATAAAATTGCTTGGAAATTCCCTTCTCCCTGGAAAAATAAAAAGACACATTTAACTGGTGATCTGGTATTTTTTCTTCTTTTTTTCAACAGTTGAAATCCCCCTACTTTCTTAAATGTTGGCTGAATGGTGGTGCAGTGCATGTGCCTATAAACAGAGTATCTCAGTTTTAGCCCCTTCTGGTACGCTTGAATCTAAGTCCTGCAGGGGGCGCCAAATTCGTTTTCCACCTAGGGCGCCCTGCAGCCCAGGGCTGAGCCTGGGTGGTTGATCGCTGCATTGATTTGTGTCATTGACTGTATACGAGAAGTGGATTGAGTGAGTGGGATGTCATCCATAGAAAGTGGTTTACTTCTGGCTCCAACCAAATAAAGTCAATTCAGTCGCCATTTTTACAAAATTTGGACCCTGTCATATTGGAGCAAGAAATTGTCAATAAGCAGCAATTGGTCCAAAATGTCTAAAATGTTTTGAATGTTCAATGTGAGACCACATACTTAAATCAAGACATCTGATGGATCAGTTTTTAACTTAAATTACTTGCAATAAATAAAAAAAAAGACAAAATCAATAGGATTATCAAGAACATGTTAGCAAATACAATGACAGAGTAACAGCTTATTATTTCTCCATAGAAGTCTATGGGATTTTGGCTTCTTAAAACCAGCAGGTACTTCCAGTTTGAAATACCAGACGGGAGGGGTTACTCAATCCAGTTCTCTATATACAGCCGATGGTTTGTGCAAGAGAAAATGTCCTCGGTTCACCTGCAAGTGAACTTTAGCATCATTTACTTCTGTGTAAAGACAATGGACCATGAAGTGGAGCCAAGAGGAAGTAAAGCCAGGAGAGAAATGTGATTACACATTTGGTGTTGTAACAAAAATCAGCAGGAATCAAGAAAAAGGATAGAAAGTACCTCATGGCCAAACGTAGAAGGGAGGGGGAGGTGCTTTATCGACTACTAGGAAGTAATCATTTGTTCTGGTTTCCCTCTTTTGGTGCTCATTTTGGGACCGCTCCACAAAATCAACGATGATGTTCAGTTGGTTTGATTTACTCTTCAAAGCAGAGGCGTCAACTCAATTTGGTTCAGGGGCCGCATTCACCCCGTCTGATCTCAAGTGGACCGGACCAGTAAAATAATAGTAAAATAACCTATCAACTTGTTATCTGTAGCGTTGTTTCTGTTTTGTTCTTTTCTCACTTGGGAAAAATAATGCCTCAACCAACCTAGCAGCCTAATCATTTATTATTACACATTAGATAACGGAGGCCAATGTATTTCAAATCAAATGCATTTTACAAAAAAAAAGAAAAATAAATAAATAAAAAGTTTTAGTTAATTTTATACAGACTGAATGTTTTACATCTAACGTTGAAGCAATCCCGATAGTAAACTCAAGAGGGCGCTATGGAAAAAAAATAAACACCCTCCCAATATAAATGTGCAAATCAATGAAAAATTAAACTAAATTAAACTTTAAAACATTTGTGAACACTAGAATTTGGAGTTAACTTCCCTTTCTCTCCTGACACTTAATTATGTTTATTTCTTGATCTCTTGTTATGTTTGTCTTGTTTTTCCTGTGCTGCCCCTAGTGGCAGAATCGGGCACTGCAGTCATTTTTTTAATGAACCATAACTCGAATCAGGAATGGGCTAGAAACTTTCTTTTTTTTTCTGAACATCTCTATATTTTATCTCTTCATGGCAAGCCATATGTTTGATACCCCTGCTTTTAAAGGAATGAGTGAAACCAGACCAAAGGAAGATGTTGTGTTATTTACCCTATTTTTGTCCAACTTCTGCCATGGCCTCAGAAGTGACCCATTAAAGTTTAGTTTTCTCCACTTTGAGTTGGAGAGAGACAGAATAATGTTTCATTTCCTAAAAAAATATTTTTTTCCCTCCTATATCTCCTGAAGAAACTTTATTTAAAAAAATCAAGAATTGTTTCTGGGTGGATTGCTCTGCTGAAGAGCTGGCAGCTCATCAAGAAGGTTTTTATTTTTAGCTTTAATTTGTATGAATTCTTTATAATTCTTGGGAGCTTCACTATCATTTCAGTCTCTTTCTCTTCTGCTTACGGTCTGATGAATGTGACCGGAGGTGAGATCAAAACATGTAATACAGTAGATGACATTCTTCCAGCTGGTGAGTTTGACACTCAGACATTTTAGGGAAAATGAAGGCCGAAAACAGGAATGAAATGCATTTAAGTAAAGAAAAAAACAAATCTGTCTTCATTTAGCAGGTTAGACAAACAACAACAGCTCTCCAAGTGATGCACACAAATAAAATAGGTAACATTTGTTTTACAATTGCACACAAAATAAAAGAAAATCTGAGGAAAACTCTTTATTTACCTCTAAAAACATGCTAATCCACCCAAATCTGTCTTGCTTCTGTTGGAACTAGGAGGACCTGGTCCATCAACCTAAAAGACTGTTGAGGCTTCTTTGATCAAGAAAAAATGTAGATGAAAACAAGTATTTAAAAACTAACGACCTGACCTTAAAACCTGCTCTAAAATGGACAGAAAGACACTAAAATGGGGGCAGAGCTCCCATACATGTAAATATTGTTTTATTAATACCAGTGTACAGAACTATACAGTAGTCTGAAGGAGAAGAGAATAAAACAGAAAAACGGAATATTCAAATTCATTTCTCTGTTTATGAATCTAGGGGTGCACAATGGTGTAGTGGTTGACACCCTCAGTGAAAAGGCTCTGATTCAAATCCCAGCTGGGTCCTTTCTGTGTGGAGTTTGCATGTTCTCTCTATGCATGTGTGTGGGTGTTCTTCAGACACCTTTCTCTCAGAGTCCAAAACGTCTGGGAACCAGACAAAAGCTAGGATAGGCTCCAGCAACCCAGTGACCTCAAAGGGATTCAGTGGGTTCAGAAGATGGATGGATGAAAGTGAATCAAACCTAATGTCACCGTTCACTGTTGGGAAAAGCTGAGATTAAAAAATAGCTGGACTACAACGTTAAAAAACATTTACATTTTTTGATAAATCAAAATCATTTAGATTTCCAATTCCTGACACATTTAGGAATAATCTTTTCTGATATTTTAAGGTTTGTTTTATTATTATCAGCATGAAATTCCATGAGTAAACCCAAAGGAATACATAGAAAGAGGACTGACCACAGTGGTTACTGAGCCTTGAGGGACTCCATATTTAAGTGACATGGAAAAAGTTTTGAGAAGTTTTCAACTTTTACAGAGAAACCAAACAGATCTGAATCCAGTCCTTTTTTTCTCTTACTTTCTCTGTAATGCTGATCAAAGGAAGTGTGTTAGAGTCAAATGCAGCAGACAAAGCAGGAAAACTGCTGTCTTTTCAGTAATTAAAGAAAGGTCATTAAGAAACAGAGGAAGTGCAGTTGCAGTTGTTTGCAATGAATAGTATTAAATAATGTTTGATTAATGATAGCTAAAAATGGAAGTTTAAAGATGGAATTACAGCTGAAGCTTCGGGACTATTTTGCATAAGAAGTATTGGAAGCAACCATTCTCAGTAAAAAGTCTATGTAATCAAACATAAATGCAAGTTTCGGACTTACGTATTCAAAACTCTTGCATTCACGTGTCACCACGGCTATTGGACACACCTTAAAAGCTAAATTCATTTACGTACCAACCATTTGAAATTTGATCATGCAGGAGAGATCAATAATTGCAGTTTGTACCCAGCCAGAATTAATGATCATAAAGTTTCATATATCGGGATAGAGATGTGAAAGAAAAAACCTGGAGCAAGATTTACCACATTTGTACCACTTTAAACTATGAGTACATGTGCTAACAACAGTCGAGTGTGAACATCATGTGCTAAAAGCTAGTTAAAGAATGCCCGTTCAGTGTGTTCTTGAACACGCATCACACCGCGGTGTGTGTATGTAGCATAAAAGACGCTCATCCGGTCATGGATGAGTTTGAATGAAATAGATTCAGTCGAAATACACGTCTAACCTGCCGATCAAAATTACTGTCCGTACATAGGTTTACAGCTTTGGGTGGAAGATTCACAAAATTAGGAATGTGCAATGTTCGAACTCTACAAATGCGGATTTTAAATTATTTAAGTTTTATTTTGTTTTAAACCAGGGGGTTCTCAAAGTGCGGCCCGCAGGAAAAATTTGTGTGGACTTTATTAAACCAGCTGTAAATTGGGAAAAAAATGTTTTGTGGTTTCTGGTGACATCTGCAGGTAAAAAAAGTAATTACACCAAGGTGTCAATGGTGCAGTGAATTAATTTACCACTAGAGGGCAGACAACCTTTTCCATGTCACCGCCTCTGCGGAGAAAGGAAGAATCATGACAGCAGTAGAGCGGAAGTTAAGCGGGATTCAGAGAGAGAGCCAGAGCAGATTCTTTTGAGGAAAATGTGTTGAGTTATCGAGGAGAAAACGCGCTTTCAAGCTCAGTGGACAACAATGAGGCTACGCTGCACAGCAGATAATGTTTACAAAAAGGGCAAAATCCCAAATCCAGTGTGTAATTATGACTGAAGACAGCTACAGTTGTGGTTTTAGAAATGGCCTGGTGTTGTGCTAAGCTACGTTCTCCCCGCCAGAATGCGTTTCCCTGCTCTCAGGCATTGCTGATTGGTTTCCTAATGCTCATATTTTGTCCCAAAAAGTGTTAAAAGAAGGTGGATGATTAGGATATACTTTATTCTGGGGCTTTTGGGAATTTATTGTCTTGTTTTAATTTTATTCCTCCACATATTCTACATAATTCAACGAGAGGGGGCACGGATTCTGTCGGATCGTAGCTGATCCAGAATCTGTGCTGTAGAATTAACATCTATTTATTAATTGTCACATGCTTCCATAATAAAGTCACTTTCATAAATCTTATCCTAAATTAGGTAAAGATATTTTTTTTAACACACAAAAGCAGTTTTTTATGTAGAATATGTAGAAAAAGTTTCAAATATGACAATAAACTCCCAAAAACCTCAGAATAATGTTGTAATCATCCACCTTCTTTTAACGCATTTTGGGACATAAAATGAGTGTTATGAAACAAATCAACGATGCCAGAAAGCGGGGAAATAAATTCTGCCAGAGGGGAGGTACCTTGGCACAACACCAGCATAGAAAACCCTTTAGGTTGTAAAAGAACGTCACATAGACATGTCTATTTCTCAGTTAAAATAATGTTTTAAATCTTGCTCGGTTTGTTCTTATTCTCTGTTAACTGTACATATGACACTTGGTCTTTAAAGTTTTTAAAAACAACATTTTTCCTTTTATCCCTTTTTTTTTTCTCGCCATAATTGGCCCCCGTCTAATGTTGATTTTTTTAATTTGGTCCCATCCCTGATTTAAACTAATCCAAGTTGAAAAGTCTCAATGAAAAATGTTTTTGCCAACTTGTGATTGGTGTTTAATTAAAATGTCTTTGCAAAAATGTGATTTACATTGTTTTTCTGTTTTTTTTAGTTAGCATAAAGTTACTGTAATATTCCATTTCTCTATCCCCTGTGATGGAATATCTTTCGTTTTTTGCTCTTTAGCTGAATACAAACTGCTCGGCTAAAACGAAGGATTGTTGCTCTTGCTTTGCAAAGGGCAGTGAAGAGAACTCTGCACGTATAGCACTCATGTCTCCGAGTACGAACAGGAAATCAGAGGGTAAGATAGGAAACCTTAGACAGGTTGAAAGGTCTTGTGGTTCTCTGATATAAGACAGGTGTGTAATACTCAGACACTTTTCCAATGATGCTAACCCTGTGATATGTGTCAAATCTGACTTATTGTTTTGCTTTTTGCACCTTAGTTATTGTGGGTGAAATCACTTTTAATATAACATGTAACACTCTTAAAACAGATGTATTGTTTTCTAAAACATTTTTGTGTGTCCCATAAACCAACTCATGTTTTGTAGGTTTTTATGCTTATATTTCATGTGTTACTCAGTTATAAGACACACAAAACATGTTTTAAACCAGGTTGATAAAAATCGATTAATCGATTTGAATCGATTTTAGCTTAACAGATCCATAATCGCATCATTCGCATCATAAGAGATCAATTTAGCACATAAAGCTAATGTCTACTAGCTTGATGCTAGCGTTTAATGGAATTTTCCATAGGAAGGCTAATGCTAATGCTCGGCTGACCTAAAAGTACATTGTTGACTAAATGAACATCTTTATAAACTACAGACATGAATATTAGAAAAAAGAAATGTGTAGACATTGCAGAAAAAAGCAACAAAAATATGAATATAAATAAAACATTAGAAAAAGGAAAGATCAATCCAAAAACCTTCAAGTTTCAATACATTTTTCAACAATCAATTAGTTTGAATTACCTTTTTGTTTTGAAGTTGTTTGATGATGTTACAGTCCTGAATGATTTCATTAAAAATGTTGGAGTTTAGGTTTAAAGTTAGACAATTTGGTTTTATGAATATGGAATTATGCTAATAAAAAAATGACTGTGTAATAAAAATAAAATTTTGGTTTCTTTATTATTAAGGTAACCCAGAATAACTTCTTTATCCAAAACATTTACAGTTTTTTACTTATATTTCCAATATAATTTCCAACTTCCTTCCAAAAACATATTTGTATGTAGGACTTGCACCAGTTGACCAATCACAACATTCAACTGTAATACCTCGTTTAACCTGTAGGGGGCAGCACACATACCATAATTTCAGAAAGTGTATTTTAAATTGTCAAAATATAGACAGACAACACTTTTAGTGCCCTTTTGTGGAGGTCAACAGCCAAAAAAAAGTTGATTTACTCTCTGGTTACCCTTTAAATGATTTATTTAGACGAGATCCTCAAACTCTCTGTGGTCTCTCTCTAAGGAGTTTGTTTGTGTTCATTTGTGCTACAGAGACGGCGGCAGCAGCAGGACAGCAGCTCCGACGGCTCCGACGAACCTGGTCCGTCTAGGCCGCGTCCATCAGCACCCCCGCCTGCTGAGAGTATTCCAGATGTTTGTAGAAATGTTTGTTACATTGAAAGAAGACAAAAAGTTTTCATGTCACACGTCTCCACGCTGCTGCATGAGTGTACAGATGCAGGTGAATGATTCTCTGACTCCTCCTTCTCTGTCCGTCAAAGGTTCTGCCTCCGGCGCCCCAGGAGCCGCCGTCCGTCTGGTAGAGTCTGCCCCTGCTGCTGCAGAGGCTCGCATGCTGGTGGATTCGTTCACAGGTGTGCTGAGCGACTCTCCCTACAACCCCGAGATGTGACACAAACACACACAAAAAAATCTCTTTTTACTTTTGACACATTCTGGGAAATAATTTGTTTTTTTCTTTAACGCTTTCTAGGTGAACGGAAACAACTAATTTATTTTTAATTCTTAGTGTTTCAGGTTTTACTTCTTCTTCCTCTTCTTTTTCTACATAAAAAACTAAAAAAAACAACAAAAAAAATCCACTTTGTTTCTCTCTTTTACACTTCCTGCTTTCCTTCTAGAAGTTTTTATTTTTTTGATTAGCGTCTTTTATTTATTTATTTATTTACATATTTTATTTTATTTTATTTATTTATAGTTATCTTTTATTAATTTATTTTTATAATAATTATTTTTGAAGTTTTTTGTTTAAATGTCTTTCATTATTACTAAAGTAAGTATTTTCTTTATATTTTCTTTCCTAGTTTAGAAGTTAAAATCATTTTGATCAGTTTCATCCTTTTTAGATATTAGTTTAAATAATCTTAACTTTTTAAAACAAATTTTTCTGCAGGTTGTTTTTCCTTTTCAGCAGCAGAAACACAAACTTCTTTTAATAAAAATCAGTAAGTTCCTCTTTAATTTTCATAAATTTTATTGAACATAACAAACAAAAACAACAAAACTAACAAATTCTTTTCCAACTAGGATCATCTTCATGAAAAAGGTGAGTCAAACTTGAATGATATAAATCATTTTTGAAGATTAATTACAGGATGAACAGAAAAATCAGATTCATGTTTACCAAAAGAAAACTTCAGATTTTTATTTTATTGAATTGAAATCACTAACATAAACTTTTTGATCTTTTTGTTTTTTATGTTTCCTGTTTGGAATGAGACTAATCAAGTCATGTAAGTAGAAACAGTTTCCTTCAACAGTTCAGCTTTTATTTTGAAATGTTCTTGCTGTTATTGTGGAATGAATCACTAAGGAGATATTTTGTTTTGTGTCTTGTTTTGTCCTCGGTGTTGGAGAGGAAAACACCAACACTGAGCGTCTTAAGAAAAGCTGCAGGACCGACTCCATCTTTGAAACATGCAGTAAGTATGGCAGCCTTTATTTTGAAATCCTACAGACTTAAAGACACAGAGAGTTCCATGTTTGTGTTGAATGAGAGTTTTGTTTCAGGCAGACATCAGCTGGAGCTGGAGAGAAGATGCTGTGATGTTTGGAATCAATCCAGAGGACCAGAGAGCAGAAAACCGACCCGGATGGCCCGCCTCAGACCGGATCTTCTGCAGCTCCAACAAAAATGTCGAAACTTTTACAAGTAAGAACAAACATTTTCTTTCTGACACGACTCCAAGACTCTTCCTAGGAAATAGAAGTTAAACATATAAATGTTCTTGATGTTTTCCAGGATTTTAAAAATTTCCAGGAATTTCTAATAAACTCCTGTCGCTCTGCAGAAACTATGACCTAGAAAACGACCCAAGTTTTTTTTTTTTTTCGGCCAAAACCTACATAATCCTAATTAAAAGACCTCTGGGAGCACTTTGACTATAGATCAAAAGTTGATGGAGTAGGACTTTTAAAAATCATTGTCCCCTTAAATTCAGGAGATGTGAAGCTCTGCTCAGCCAGGAGCGATGCCAGGTGACAGGATGTTCCTGACTGTGATGGACGCAACAAACAATATGCTAATGAAATGACCATGCTAACCCGGACAGGATGAATCCACAAGACTTTACTGTCTTTTCTGACACCAGACGTTCAAAGCATGAAGAGGAACTAATCACAGTAATTCAATCCAAAGAAAACTTTAAAGACTTTTAGAAAGTATTTTTCCTCTTGTTAACTGTTTTAATCCATTTATGCCAGTTAGTAAATGATTAAAAATGGTTCAGTCTGTGATAATTCAAAATAATAAATTATTTGTCCATTTTTGTTTTTGTCCTTTTCCCTTAAAGGGCTCGGCTGAAAGTCACTCAGCCGAAAAATGTAATGACTCTGTACATCTGGGACAGGGATGTGATTTATGGAGCTTATTTTCTCCGTGCACTGTGCCTGCTGCATCCCAATCTCTTCATCCGTGTGCGTCCAGAGCTCCGCCTCCTCTCCCCTGATCACTATTCATTACTCTTCTCTATTAGTAATCCATTTACGGCTGCTGTCACTGATGTAGCTGATCGCTTCTGAAATCCCGTTAAGGCTTTCGGCTTGTTCGGTCGTTTATTTGAAATCAGCTACATATTTCTTCTAGTTTTAGACAGATAAATCATGCTTTGGTTATTAACCAATGAATGGAAAATCAGATTTGATGGGGATTGGATACTGCAGCTTAAGTTTCAGGTCGCTGCTGGCTGGACGGTGGCCTGTAAGTCTCTTTACACTTGAGATCCCTGGAAACTGACACACCACCGCTGTGAGTAAGGTCGATCTTTAAATACTCCCCTGATTTAGAGCTCCCGCCGTCACTGGGAGGCACAGAGTCGACCCTGACAGTAAAGGAGTCTCTCCACTCAATTTGGAATCTGTCTTTACATCCTGTAGGAGTGGAAGTCAATATTCCCAGACCTCCCTGGGGCTTTGGGAAGGGGGGAAATTGTGAGAAATGTTGACAAATAGATAATCAGTTAGGATCCAGATGAAGCCTGCCTCACATGCCTCTCTGCCGGCTCAGATCAAAATCTGCAAAGTGTAACTGCCATAAAAGATAACCGGGAATCTCATCTCTTTGCCATCTTCCCTCTCACAAACTCTGCCACCGGCATCCATTCTTCTTTCCTTTCCTCTGTCAGTCTCCATCATTTCTTTCGGTGCTCTTCCTCTCAGGCGCCGACTGTTTTGCAGAGAGGAATGGGAAAACACAAACAAAATTCTCTCATGCTAAAGGAAATTCTGCTCATGCTGCAAGTGTGGGGGGGTGTTAATTGGTGAGATAATTGATTTGGGGAGGGGAGGGGTGGGGTCACTGAGAACTGATCTAATGTGATTAGCTTTCCCTTAAATAGCTCGGTTGTGAAGTTTAGATAATTGAGCTGCTCGTTTAATGACTGTTCGGATTTATTCTTAACAGATCGGAGACTCAGCCAGGAGGACGCAGCGAGCGACGGCTCGCCATGGTTCAGGTGTCCTGGCTG
Source organism: Oryzias melastigma (assembly GCF_002922805.2). Classification (NCBI taxonomy): domain Eukaryota; kingdom Metazoa; phylum Chordata; class Actinopteri; order Beloniformes; family Adrianichthyidae; genus Oryzias; species Oryzias melastigma. The sequence goes on along the minus strand of NC_050530.1, from coordinate 22,761,258 downwards.
ACATTGAAGCTGTTGAGTTTTTGTCTCTCAAACACACAGTCAGCACATTTGGAGAACAATGGAAATCTGTCAGTTTCAACACAAAGGAGGAAGTCAGCTGTGTGGCTTCATGTAACTCAGAGGGGATACAACCTGTTTTTTGCCAGGATAAGATAAAGAAATATTTTAAGAGTGAAGGCAGTGCACATGGTTTTGTGAGGAAGCTAGAGGTTTATTTATTGTCTACATGAGCGACACAGTCCTGAAGGACTACAGAGGGACGCTCTGAAAATGTGAGGAATACACATATTCTCATCCACAACTGGTCACAAGTTGACGTTTGGTTAAAGACCCCTCTTTCTTGGCGTTTTGGGTGTCCCCAACTTGTCGTTTTTTGATGTGCTGGCTGTTTGTAAAATCAAGGGGAGGCAGTACAAGATCCAGTACCGGGTGCACTCTGATCCTTGCGACGTGTCCAGTACGAGTACTCTAATCTAATACTGGTACCATAACCAGGTACTGTTTCAAGTCCGGTACCACGTCTGGTGCCAGTTTGGGTCCAGTACTGCATCCGGTCCGGTGTCGGGTTAGGTAGGGCGGTCAACCTCTGATCGGAAGATTGTGTGTTTGATTCCTGCTTGTCCGCCCTTGTGTCAAAGAGTCCTTGGGCAAGACACTGAAACCCACATTGTCTCTGGTGGAAGGTTGGCGCCAGGGGAGCTGTCATCAGTGTGTGATTGTGTGTGTGGCTGTAAAACGCTTTGGGCCTTCAAGGAAGGTAGAAAAGTGGTATACAAGTATACACCATTTACCAGAACCGGATTTGGGTAGCAGTGCACTACGCGTCGCAGTTCTGGACCTGTTCTGGTTCGTTGTCCAGAGTTGTTGGCCCAGAGGTTGGGGATCAATGATTTAATGGAAACAGTTAGTACGTCAATAAATGACGAGTTGGGGGACACCCAAAACGTCAAAAAGTGACACGGAGGGGTCCCTAACCAAACGTCCATGTCTTGGGAGTGAGAATATGTTGGAGAAATACATATATTCCTGAAATACAACACTGGTGATGTTCTGTGACGAAGGGGCAGAGGAGGAGCAACCCCCCCAACCCCCCAACCACCCCCTTGGGTGTTAGTATAATTTCATTTACTAAATATTTATAAAATCAAGTCAATGTGTGTATTTTTAAATATTCTTAAAGAAAATCGTTGCGGCTGCAGATTAGAAAAACAGTGATCTGACATGTCCTTTATACAGAAATTTTAGCTTTGGTATAAAACCATCACATCCATGATGTTCTGCACTGATTGCACCGTCTTCTGAATCCAACTGGTAATCACACATTTGTAAATTTCACAGAAAGGTGACCAGAAGATCATTTATTTGATTATTAAAAATTGAAAATTGAATAAAGAAATACAGACAAGGACAAAACTATCTGTACCCCTCTTTAAATGGAATAAAAACCTACAATAGTCACC
>NC_050530.1:22746740-22759415 GCF_002922805.2 Oryzias melastigma | reverse complement strand
AATCTTGTTTATTTTTTCATTAGTGATTCACTACCTTCCAGAAAAAGTAAAACAATACACCGATATACACCAATTGGTGATCCATACCCATCCAAATCACTTCTGATCATGTTTTGTAAACATTTATTAAATAACTTTGGAGTATTGCTTAACATAAAGAGTTTTATTTTTTAATTCAGAACAACAGACTGCTTTTCATGAGGACTGTCAGTCTGTCTCTCTGCGCCTTTGAACCAGGAGTGCGCTCCTCCAAAATCAGTAAAGTGTGAGAGGACTCTAGAATTTCCCGCTTTCAGTAAACATCTGGTCTGGGTGTGATTATTAAGATCTTTTTGAGCTAGTTCTGTGTCCGCTGATGACAGTTTTCCATGGAGGCTCGCTGTGTGCGCCTGCACACGTGCACCTGTGTGTGCGTAATGGACGGATATATAATATATATAGCCTTCATGAGCCCAAAAAACAAACTCTGATAAGAATATTCTTGAATGATCTGAACTATTTAGTGAAGTTAATCAAGCATCAATCTGAGCCTTAAAAAATAATTTCCCTTTTGTTTTTCTGTTTGAACTCGAATTTTAGCAAAGCAAATGACGTGGAAATAAATGCAGAAACAGAGCAGTACTGTTTATACTCTTCATTTTGTTTCCCAATTGTTCAACTTATCATATGAGCAGAGTACTATCACTAAAGATTTTTGCTAATATGGCAACATGCATTTTCTTTTACCTGGAAAGAAAATTGTTGTTTTGTGGTCATGTAAACTCTGATAATCTTCATAAAATGTTGGCCTACTTTGACCAATAAGAATATATTTAATAAAGCCCAATGTATTTGTGGTGAGTCAGAGTTTAACTGACTGGTCAACTATAGTGAAATAATCGGTAGAATAATCTGTTATAATGGGTATTTTAATTGACAATTCAAAAGCCTTTTGAAGTTATGTATGGAAAGATTTGGACACGTCTGAACAGGTTTTTGATGTGATGAACAGATTTACCCCTGATGTTCTTCAGTTAGTGCTGCTTTATTTTCGTGGGCCAAACGCAGACACGATGCCGAGGTCGAATCCTCTTATTTCTGGGTAGGAAATAAAACTCACGAAAATAACTAATATTTCATAAATAATTTGTTCTTTAGTGTGCCAATTATCACATTTATGGATATAGTTTACTCTGAAAGACTTGAGAAAAGCATACTATATAGTCTCTTTAACAATCACTGTCATTTCTTAACTTTTTTTAAAGTTCTGCTCCGGCTTAAGGTGGATTATAAAATAACTCAATAAAAAGCTTTTTGAATGATTCAAGCAGAAACGATAACAAAAAGCCCAACTCCAAAAAAGATTTACTCATGCAGACAAGTTGTGTTGCATTGCCTTTGCTGGTGGGAAGACAAGACAGAGTCAGACAATCATCAGTAAAATCCATAAAATCATACAAATTAGTAAATTTATAAACTGAAGTGAATGGGATCCCTGTTCATCTAAATGTGACCCATTTCCAGATTGAGGGATCATATCAGGTCCAAAAAATGCACTAAATTCACTAAATGAGGTTCACCTCTGACTTTTGAAGGTTATGTTTGAATTGTCATTTGCGAATGTAACTTTCTATTTTCAAACTTCATTCTCATCCAACTATAAATGTCGGTTAATTTTGTTTTCAGCTTCATTTAGAGTCTATAAATCACAGCATAAATCCCTGCCTTTGCTTTTTATTTTAGCCGTTTTATTAGTCGATAGAGATGTCCCGATCCGATCACGTGATCGGAAATTGGGGCCGATCATGCAATTGGGGACTCGACCGGAATCGGACTCCTTTGCCCGATCAGTATTGGATATTTCATGTATTCTCATTATGATCAGAGCTTTATATTTAATCTTATCATTTCGGATAAATACTCTACTAGAAGTCTGCATGTCATGAAAAGATTACAAAATGTCATCACCAGAAAACGCAGCAGAAAATGGCAGCAGCTCAACCAGAAGGCTAACTTGTAAACAAAGCTAGCTAGAAAGCTAACTTCCGGGACCAATAACTATTTTAAAAACGCTTTAAACTGACAGCAAGTGTCTCTATTGGTTTGTCATAACTCAAACAACAACCTCTAAAGGTATTCCAACAGAAAAAGACAGTATTTGTTTCTTTTTAATGTGATGCTCTTCATGCTGCAGACAGATGGCTACACAGCAGCTGCTAACTGCTACATGCTAGTGCCGTGATTTTACTCCTTAGGACCCGAGCTGTCCTTTGATATGCCTGTTTGATTTATCTGACAGAGAAATAACAGTTAAGAAAATTAACTACAGTGGTAATAAAACCGAAAGTGTGATGTCTTAAGAACTTAAAAAATAAGCACATAATCTTAAAAATAAATAAATAAAATTAATAAATTAAAAATAATAATTATATCAACTATTCATGAACACTCATCAGATTTTATGCTAAAACAAAGTCATAATTTATTTTTAAGAATTTTAAATGAGGACAGGAATCACATTTGGTCAAAAATGTTAAATAGTTCTAAAGATATTAAAGCTAAAGTCACTAAACTTTATCACATGACTAATTATCACTTATATAACAAGAAAATTGTTTTTTTTTCCTAGTTTATATTTGCTGTATTTTTACTTGTTCATTAAAGCTACTTCACAGAAGTGTTTTATTTAAGTTTTTATTGATAAAAGAAGGTTTTTAAAATATAAATGAGGGACAACACTAATCTGTTTCTTCAATTTATTCATGTTTTAAATGTCTTATAAAAGTATCGGATCGGGACTCGGTATCGGCAGATACACAAAATCAGATGACTCGGAATCGGATCGGGCCCAAAAAAACCTGATCGGGACATCCCTAGTAATAACATACATTTTTGCTGAAGATGAGATGTTCCTTTTGAATAGTTGTTCATAAGAACCCTTGAAAATAAATAAAACAGACACTGATGGATGGTGGTAGGACAAAAAAAAAAAGTTTGATGACAGAATCATATGAATTACAACTGCCCTTACAGGTGGATACTGGCTGTTTGCAGGTAAAAAACCTGTACGCAGGTGACTCGCGTGTAATATTGAAGTCATAACCCACTTGATGAGATGGTTGAATGAAAACATTTATGCACTTTTCCTTCTATGAGTATGCTGCAGGTGACAAGTCGTAACAAATAGTTCTACCGATGTTAGGGTGAAGTAGGTTGAGACGCAGATGTGTCTTATGGCTTTTTCTATTCTTTAACCCCCCAAACCCCTGTTAACTGCACATGAAGCTCAATAGTGTTACGGATATCCAACAGAGATTAACCCAGGAGCAGAATGGCTCGAATAGACTGGATAATTTTAAGGTTTTAGCCATAAACAGACAAGAACCAAGTACATAAAAACAAACACAGTGAGGAGCTTGTGTAAATAATGACGCTAAATGAGACAATTGCAGGCAGCTGTGACCAATCATGAAGGCCACAGACTACCTGTTATGAGAAAACCAAGAAAACAACACCAGGGTGCAACCAATTATAGTTATTAGGGGTGTAAAAGATATTAGATACTTATCGAAACACCGAGTAACAGCAGTTTCAGTGATGGATATAGAAATAGATACATATCGAAAATTGATCGAGCAACTCCAGAGTCTTTTTCCAAGTCAATACCTGAATAAATTTCTCTGTCGAATGCCGTCCATTATTATTATTATATTTACATGCCATATGAATGAGAAATATCTAGATTTTAGCGTTTTTCATAAAAGAATCAGACTGTATCGTATCGCCAAAAAGTTAGTTGAACCCTTTATGCATTAATTTGTGGAGATGCGTATCAAATCGTGTGAGGGGGAAAGATACACCCCTAGTAGCTGGTGTTGTTTACCTTATCGCTGTGCTTGCAGCCTGACTTTTAGAAGAGAGAAAATTAGAGTGTAGTTTGTATGGAAATCTTACAGACGTCCTACAGGCACTTGCGTATTACCTGCACACTCCATGCGTGTGACATTTGTGCATTTGTCCACACCTTAATATCCTTTAACAGCAACACCTGTACGTCATAAATGAATGTGGCTTCCATTAGCCCCATAAATACTTCACAATACACTTGCAAGACAATGGTGAGTTCCAATTTCGTGATGTCCCTTACCCATACAAGCCTCAAGGGAACTGCAAGACACACTCATGCTGATCTCAAGATACATTCGCTCCTCTCTACACCCCTCTACATACATGGATAACCCAAAAAATTCAACAAGGCTTTGGAATCTAGGAAAAGAGTCACGGAGAGGGGAGGAATGCAGGTTTCCATTACAACTTGCACCACTTATCGCACCTATGGCAGATTGTTTTGGTTCGGTCTAGGGAGTGCGTCTTTGGCTCGGGAGTTCCTGATTAGAGACGATTGTTTAGGCGCATTAAAACACACCTTTTGCTGGCCTGCTGAAGGTCCAGGTGCTGCTTTACGGCGGAATATTCACTGATCAGGTCAATTTTCGGGGTTTCGAGTCATAGTTGGCTCCAAGATGGCTTCAGAGCAAACAGAGCATTGACCTTGGTCTCCAATCCGTTCAGTTTAAAGCGAGTTGTTTGGTGATACAGCGTGTACCATATAAGAGAAGAAGAAAGTTGTCTCAGATCAGAAAGTAAATTATAGAAAGCATCTTCAAGTAACTTGATACTCTTGTGGTTACAGCTGCAAAATCTGCGGGACTGTAGATAACTTCTCTGGACATGGTTTCAAGACCTAATGAGAAATTCCAGAAATAGAAAACACAAACCATGAACTATTTTGGGCATTTATGTCCCTTAATGTAAATAACATGAAATTGAGATTGTTTCCTTCAAATAACATAGAAAAGTCAGGAAAAAGGAGCCTCGGCGAGGGGACAAGGAAGCAATTAAAAGGTGTGTAATGTACTGAAATGTCTTATTTCCAATATAGATTTGATATAAGGTTTTTATTTTCAAATCAAATATTAGAATTATATAAATACATTTTATTATAAACTCCCGTCAACTATAAAAACAAATTCCAGCTATTTTAGTTTATTCCTCTGTGCTTTTTATTGAGCAGGTTTCCTCTTCATTTGAATGGATTCTTGCAGTCGTGAGCTTCCACATAATGGATGGAAAATCACTCGTAAAGTGGATGTGTCAGAATGATGAAGTTATCCCAGAAACTAATAGAAATATTGACATGAGATGTAAGTCGTGGAAACAACTCCATGCAGATGGATTTCTACTTTATCGGCGCCGTTTCCATCACGATGGCTCTCAGGTTTTGTATTTGCTGTAAATCGTGAGTAAAACACCAACTCTGTTAGATTATGTGCCTGGATATCAGATCCTCTCTCAAGTGCATTCTCTTATCAGGTGGGCTATTTCTACTCCTGTTTCCTCTTCTTTTTTTTCATCTTTAGGCCGGAATGTGAAGATCTGTCTCTGCTTCCTCAGATTTGCTGCACCCGCAGGCAGTAATAAACAACCGACATGATTTCTCGGCTGTAGCTCCACCTTTGCTGCCCCCTCTCTGCCACAAAGGCCATATCATTATCCTCACAAGCAGCACAAAAAATGCCTCTGCAATCTGAGGGTTGGAGGTATTTCTTCCAGCAGCCGTCTCTGCAGTGGGAGCTCGGACTGAATGCAGAAAAAGTCGCGCAGAAAATACAAAAAAAAAAAAAAACACGCTTGTGACGAATGGGTTGTTGTTCCCTGAGAGGACGGACAGAAAGGAGGGATTCACACGGAGCGAACTGACAGTTCAAAGCCGCCGTGCATGCGTGGAATCCTGTCGACTAATAAGCAAATGCAGCCTAACCTGGTATTGAACTCGTCTGTTAACAGAAGTGTCACAAGTTGTGAGTGCAGACGTACAGAGAGGAAACAAGTGTTTCTGGCTGCAGTCCCAGAAAGCCATTGATTCTCGTCGTTGGGTGTTATAAGCCTGTCTGCTGCTGAATTTCTGCAGTGCTCGTGCGCATCTGCTCTTCTGGCGGCCGACCAGATCAGGCAGAGGAGAGACAATGTGGCGCTGATGACGAGCCGGGCAGCCTGAAGGGGTTTCTGCCTCTGACGTCGGTACGGCTTCACACTAGATGGCGCTGTTTGTTTCCAAAAAGGAGCTCCAGCTCTGCATTGCAATAAAAGAGTCCAATTAATTGCTACTTTCAGAGTTGAAACTTTTCAGGAATTGATTTTTAATTATTTTGTGCTGAGAGAACTCTGCAGGCGGATTTTCTGTTTATTGGTGAACAATCATTTTGCTCCTAAAGATGCAATATTTAGTGACGCCATACTACTCAAATAGCAGAATGTTTCATGGTGGAATGAAGGAGCTTCTGATTCTTCTTTAGAACAGTGAGGGAAATAAAGCTGCTATGTGAGTGGTGCTTGTGGGAAAGAATTCACCACATGCTTTTTAACCCTTTAACACTCCAGTGCTCGAGTGTTTATAGTCTTTGATTTACTGTAACTTTTTAAATTATCAAACTCAATCACACGAGGGACCAAAATCCAAAAGACACGTTAGGTCAAGGGCCGAACAGGATAAACATTTATTGAACACTCTGAAACTTTAAAACTATAACTTTTTAACATAATCATGAACTAGTTATATAGCATTACCTTTGATAGTGTCAGTGTGAATGCTGTAAGCTGAATTTGGCTGCTGAAGATGCTAGTGCTGATAGCTTAAGGGGCTAAAATTGATAGTTAAAAACGCTGAAGCTGATAGCTGAAAATGCTGAAGCATATAGCTACCTAGAATATTAGCTAAATGCCAAATAAGCCTAAAATACACAAAAAATGAAGGGTTTGACAAAACAGCTAACTTTACTGAAAAATATAGCTAAACTTCAAAATAGCTTAAAAAACTGAAAAAACCCTCAGTTAGCCAAAACAGCTAGCGTATAAATATTAGCCTAACTCCAAAACAACCTAAAAAGCTTTTTTTTATTTCCAAAAAAAAAGCCTAAATTAGCCAAAACGGCTTGAATATAGCTGAAACAATAGCTAAACACCAAAATAGAATAAAAAAAGCCTTAATTAGCTAAACTAGCATGTAGCTGAAATACCAGCTAAACACCAAAATGGACAAAAAAGACAAAAGCCTTAATTAGCTAAATTAGCATGTAGCTGAAATACTAGCTAAACACCAACATGGACAAAAAAAAAGAAAAGTTAAAAAGCCTGACTAAGCTAAAACAACTAGCATGTAGCTGAAATATTAGCTTAACTCCAAAATAGCCTAAAAAATCTTAGTAAATGCCTAAATAGTCCAAAAGCTAGCAGAATGACATTTTTTTTAACTTTAAAACCATCACTTTTTAACATAATTAAGAATAATAAAAATGCAGGAATATTATTTCAGAATAAATTAACTGAAACCTTAAAAAACTTTCAATATTTTACTCTTGGCAAAAATATACTTCTGCCAAAATTATACAAGTCAAAAAAGAGCGCATTATAAACCATAAAATAACATTATCTGGAAGGCAAAATATTAATACCTGGAGAGCCGGCCCCTGGGCCTTGAGTTCCAGCAGATTTTGAAGGAGAAGAGCGGCTTTTGTCCTTTAAAATCTGCTGGAATTACATGATCGTGTTGGAAACTTATAGTAATAAAAGTCCTAAAAAGTGCAGGGGTAGGTGGTTCTTAGGCGACCCCCTTATTCTTGTTAAGAACAGTACCGGGGCAGCCTCTCTGTACCGATCGATCTCGGCAAATAGAACAAGTTGAGCGGAACCCGGTCGACAGACCTGATGTGATTCTGACGTGAGCTGTAGTGCTGTGAGACAAGAACATCATTACACCACACCTCCATCACTGTGAAAGACGGGAGCGCCCCGCCTCCCACACCCCTCTTTGACACCGCCGTGACGCTCAAAAGCAACTCATCGTCCTGCCCACCGTTGCTCTTGGAAATTTCCATCTAATGTTTGCATAAAAAGGGAGTTTTGTCCTCTAGTGTAGTCTGACTTTCATCTGGTAACTGCTGACGGGTACAAACAGGAGGAGCCAGCTTAAATGAATTGAAGCACAAGCCGTCAGATGGTCAGGCAGATGTCAGATGGTCATAAAACTAAGCTAACTAAATGTGATGAACCATGAAGACCCAGGTGTGGTCGAGCATTTGAACCTCTCCCCATCTGGCTGGGTTCCTGTGCAACAAGCTACAGCAGTAACTCACAATGCAAACTTACTGAAAACGTCTGTCTCTGACCTCAGTGTGGAAGTCTCTACCTGCAGTTACATGTGCTAAATGTCTTTAATCGGATCAAAGATCAAATTAGAATTGAACTGTGCACGAGTCCTGAAACAAACATTCATGTACACCACACGTTCAATCAGAATAAATCATTGTGACATACACAGAACTATTGAAAATACCAGAAATGGATGTAGAAGATGAAGTAGCCAGTTCCTTTGTAAACAGACAAAGCTGTATTTTTTTATTTTTTATTTTATTTATTTAACCTTTATTTCACCAGGAGGATCTAAAGAAAACAAATTCTCAATTACAATGATGACCTGACAAGAAGGACCAGCAAATGTAAAACCAGAAAAAAAGACTGAGAACAAGTAAGGGATAATACCCAACTATGACAAATTAACGCACAACGCGGAGGACGGCTGCCTAATACACACTTCAAAGAGTATAATCCTGCTTATGCAATGGTCATTTACAAAATAAATGAATATTTAATCAATATTTAGTACTTTATTTCTTTGGTTTAGTGTTGGACATTTGAAAGGAAAACCCGGACCAATGTGGATTTTTGTTTCTTTTTCTGAAGTTAAGCCTTTAGTGAGCAGCTAGAACACAAACACCGTCTTGGTGTTTCATTTTACGAGAGGTTCAGTATAGATTCTTCTGACCTGCTCAAAAAACGTAACCTCCCCTTAGTGGTGAGACAGAAGACTACACTATTCAGTGCACAGTGATGTGGGTCTTATGATAGGAGAATAAATCATAAAAAAACCCCAAAACAAACCAAACATTATGACGCGGAGGGTTGACTAATTTGTCAATATGAAGTCCTTTACCTTATTAAAAAAAGTGATATAAATGCTGATCTTCATTATTGGTTAAATAAAACATCAATTCACCACTTACTGTTTGTTTTGTCCAGATGATGACACAAAAGTATGTTTAAAGAAGCCTGTGCAGTGATACAAAACATTGGAGATGCGTGACCAGGACTTCTTTTTTAGGTGTAGTTTATCACTTTTTAATCCACAGCCAACTGCCAATCAGAATTGAGTATTCGCCCGGACCATGTTATAAAACACAATAAACCCCGACAAATACAAATTATTAAACGACAACAGTGACTTTAATATACAGACAACAAGCCAGGAGGAAGGGATCAACAAGTACAGAAGTCAACTTAGGGACTGTTGCAGCTTCTGCTTAAATAAATGGTGTGATTGGAGAACAGGAAGTTTAAGGGAATTTTGTTTAGAGTTCCAGTCATTTGCTGGACAAAAATGAAAGGAGTTTTGACCAAAGACTGTGAGGACTTTGGGAATAGAAAGTCTAATGATCCTGTTGGACTCGATGTGAGAGGGTTGCAGGAGGCTGAAGAGATATTGGGCCGTTTTCTCCATTAAGACTTCGTGATTGAGAGGTACCGGTGATGAAGTCGTCTGGTGTGGAGGGAGGACCAACCTTATACAGTTCTCAATGATGAGTGGAAAAAGCTGCACCAGTGTCAAAACGGAAATCCGAGTGGAGAACGTTAAGCCTGTTGAGAGCATACTTGGGAGCCATTTCATAGATTATATCATCATAATCGGACATGGGGAGTATGGTCATCTTTACTAGAGAGTATTTGGCAGAGTATGTGAATGAAACCTTGTTACAATTAAAGAACGTCAGTCTGGCTTTGACTTTAGCCTGCAGTTAGTGACTTGAGGAATGAAAGCCAGTGAAGAGTCTAGACCAGGGATGGAGAAACTTTCTTACAAAGGGTTTTAAATTTTGACAGAAGGGCGGGACCAAGAGCAGATTAGTGGTGTGTTTTGGTGATTCACCTCGTAAAAGAAAGAAATAACACAGGATCTGGACATGTCAAAGCCAAAAACACGCCTTCATCTTCATTCAAAGTTACTTGAAAACAGAACATTTTGAAGTTTTTCTAATTTTAGTGCCATTTTCAACAATGGATTGATGTTTATTCCAGTTTAAGGCCAGATTAAATAGTTTACTTACTCCTGGTCTAGCCAGAGACAAAGGTATTTGTACGAGCTGACAAACTCCAGTTCAGATCTTGTAGTGACAGGTGACACCATTCTTCTGGTTGAATACTATGCATTTAGACTCCTTGGAGTTGTGACACAGATGAAGGTCTTGGAAAGACTTCTCGACAAAGGGGAGGCTGAGTTAGAGGGTGGATGTTGCAGAGTGAAGTGAAGGGCCAGATGAGTAAATAATGGTATCATCAGTTCTTCAAATAGATTCTTTAGAAGCCGGAAGCTTTAAAATATTAAACCACCAGCCCATGAAAGTATCGTCTGACAATCACTGGACTGAAAAAGGTTGGAGATCATGTATACCAAAAAAGAAGCAAACGTTGCAGTTCTTCCAATCCTGGACAATACTGCGATAGGAGGTCATAGACTAAAATCAAACCCTTCATGCTTGGCATTCATCTTAAGAGGCTGAATTTGGAGGTTAAATCCCCAAATGGTTCAATACTGCAGCTGTGACTGCAGCTCACCACTCCCCCAGGAGAAAATGTGGAGAGCAAGTTTCACACTGAAGTCTATGATGACTTGTGGGACTTTTTCTTCAATCGCTTGCAAGGAATTTCTGCCCAAACAATGCCAGGAGAGCTGAGAAGTGCCCCCCCCATCTGTAGGGAGGTGTCATCGAAGACAGTGATGAGGCCACAGATTGCACCTCTCCCTCCGCTTCCATTCAGCTGGACGTGGCTGCAGCGTCTCCGTGTTGTGTCTTGACCTTACGTCAGCCGCATCGGTGTAGGTGTCTCTTTCAAAAACGAAGCTTTTCTCTTTCTGGCAGATAATCGCCCCTCTGAGCTCACCGAAGACACACCATTATGTGGGGGTTAAACCCGGAGAGTCGGACGACTGACAGGAAGGCGGAGGGTGGCTCAAATGCAGAAGAATGAAGGTTGCAGAGGTGAAGGAACGACGGTTCCCTCTCTCAATAGTTTCTTGGCTTAACCTCTGCAGAAAATAGACCGAGCCCATTGTCTGTGCACAGACCCTGATGTGTTCAGAGGAGAGATGTGCTCTGAAAATGTGTTTGTGAATTAAATTGATAATTGCTCCTACAACTGATGTCTTTATCTACAAAAGCGTAGCACATATATTTTATTCTCCCCATGACGGAAATCGGATCATTGCAGCAGCTCAACAACATCAACAGTATTATGGATAATATAGAATTAAAACATAATTTACAAAAAACGGCACAGTGGTTAGCCTTCATTCTTCACAGCGAGAAGGTCCCGTTTCAACCCCTGGTGGGGGGAGGACCACCAATGGGGACCTTTCTATGTTTTTCCAGCTTCCTGCCACCGTCCAAAAACATACTTCATAGGTTGATTGGTTACTCTGAATTGCTCCTAGGTGTGTGTGATTGTGACCCTGTGACAGACTGGCGACCCATCCAGCCCAGAAGTGGGCAGGTTAGGCTCCAGCATCCCAATGACCCCAAAAGATGGATAATTTACTAAAAACATACGATAAATGTGTTGCACAATCACAACGCATCTGTTTACAACTCCAAAAGTAATCGATTAGTTTATAGATCCACTGGAAAGAAAATGTTGTTGTGTTCTTGTGGCATTTTTCTCATGATGGAGGACATATATAAAGAAAATTAAGATTAAAATTGCATTTGTGAGTATTTTTTTATTGCTTTTTCTAATAAATTAACAAAAAAACTTGTTTGACAAAGAAAATATTTTAGTTAATAACCATGCTAATCAAGCCACGAGCTCCCTCCTCTTCTCCATTCTGATGCATACACTTGTAAACGACTAGATCCATTAATGTCTTCGTTTCTCTCATCTGAGATGCATTTGGCTCTAAACTGTACGACCGTGTAGCTTTAATATTGTTCGGCATTTTTGTTTCACCTATAATGTTAGGTTGGGGTTGTGAGGGGCTGTAAACTAGTGGAAAAGCATGATGGATGATGGGAAATGAGAGGGGGCTCACTAACCTTCCCAACCACTACTCAGAGGTGAATTTCTACTGAACTCCTGATGCGTTGCAGAAACTGTGTGCAGAAACGTCCCTTTTTTTTACATAAATAACAAAAAAGGATGTATATATTTAGTAATTTGACACTTTTTCATGTAATAATCTTCAAAACTTTATTATTTAAAATATGACAAGTGGGACTTCCAATGGAAAACAATACGTTTAGGATCCAACATTAATGCTGCAGCATCATTTGAGGAAAGGTTACCAAGAAGTGATTTGTCACCTAAAATAAAAAGCACAATTTATTCCCCCAAAAAATTGGAAAAGTTTTGATCAAATTTAGCTTCTACCATTGTAGATGTAGATGTCATTTTTACAGACAAAATGGAGATTTAGCAGAAAATATATCTTAGCTCATCACCAGCATTTAGCACTAAAAAGTTTATTTTCTTTTTGATGGAGTAAAGTTTCATTAAAGAGTAAAGATTTTATGATTTCCCTTTAATTTATCT
>NC_050530.1:22700537-22746432 GCF_002922805.2 Oryzias melastigma | reverse complement strand
ATTAATCTGGTCAATCATGAATTATCTTAACTGGAAAAAACCTTTATTTTTGTTAACAAATTGAGCCTTAAGGATCATTTTCACCTGACCTCAAGTTTTACAAGAAAATACCAAATGTCAACCATTTTTATTCCAATTACTGTCAGTTTAAAGGTGAGTTTTATTTAAGTGAAACAAAATACCAAAGCTGTAATGTCATTTCTGTATTGAATGATTGCACATTGATTCATTTAAAGACCAATGGGGTTAAGTCCAAAAGTCTCAGTAATGTGATGAAATGTTTGTGTTTTGAAGTCACAAAACATTTTATTTACCCATTCAGGTTTGTTTAATAAATCAGAGAAATTAATGTATAAATATGAACTAAAACAAAGGATTTTTGTAGAAGATTAAAAAACCCAGCAAATATATAGATTGTTTCCATGATAATTGACATAATCTCCATTCATATAAATATTGATGTAATAGATTATTAGTTTATGGATCTGCTTGATTTTTAGGGAAATATGAACACACTTTTGTTTATTAATATATATATATATTTTAATTTCACTTTAAAAAACCATGCTTGTAAAGTAAAAAAAGAGCATTTCAGGAATAGAAAAATCAAGTCGGCATGTCTTAAGGAATTTAAATCAACTGTTTTCATGCATGTTCAACCAGGTTTTGTTATTATGAATATGATTTTTTATGCTGGAGGAGTTCAAATAAATAAATGATCTCAAATATGACCTCTGGATAAGATGAAGAACCAAGCACGTTCACGAGGAAGTGCCTATTTTTGTTTTATATTTCCCACTGATTACTGGTGACAGCCGAGAAAAGCCTTAATTAGAGGCTTTTCTGCGATTGTGCCGCACTCGGGGTGACGCTCACATGTCAGATTTGTTTGAAGCACAAACACATTTGAAGGAAATCTTCCAGCACATTTGTAGGGGTTTACCTAAAAAGAACAATAATGTATTTATTTTTCTGACAACCCCAAGTATGAGGGCAGGAGGAAAATTGATGCTGCAACCTTTTCCCGATTGCTTCCAGAAAGAAGAATAGAGGCGGCTTAATTCCGGCTCTGCTGAACGTCTTTGTCACCCTCCTGTTGTTTCCTGTTCTTTTATAAACAGCAATTAGAACAACAAATTAGGAGTGTGCCGGCAATGTTCAGGAGAGGTTAAACAAGAGAGGAGGCCGGCGTGGGAGACGCATGGAAACAAACCAATTATAGGCATAGATTCACTTCCAGGCGGCTTTATGGGGAGCTTAGCTTGCTGGTCAGGTAGCAGGTAATTCAGGGGATTGCATTCACCGCCGTGCACTTCAGTTATCACTGCAATCCCATCTCAGCCTCCGCGAAAGCACGCGGTGAGACAGGAATATTAATAAGCCGCCGTTGCGTTCGGAGTCTGGGCCTGTAGGATCTCGTGTGATCGAGAGTGACACCACTTCCTCTTTTTCTCCAGCGTTTTATATTCTCCCTGTGTCTGTGGAAGCAAACACTGAGGCTTTTATAACCCACGAAATTCATTTTCTTAATTTGTGGTCATCCGTGCGGACGACCTTCTGGACCTTTGATAGACGAATATCTCTGTTTCAGAGAATGAAGGACGGCAGACAAAAGAGAGGCTTAGGTGTCCACATTGACCCGGTCCACCCCATCTTAGTGTCTTTAAATTCTCGCAGCCTTCTCGCTTAATCCCGTCCTCCATTTTCAGACCTCCCGACTTTCTTCTCTTTTTCATCCTCATCGGAGTCTTCAGCTGCAAGTGCTGATGCCAGTGGGATCGAACCGGATGTACGAGCGGGGAAGAAAAGGGGTCGATTCATTCGGTCAAGATTATTATTTTCAAAGTGGTGCAGTTTTGTGGTGGTGCAGTAATGTCTGATCTTCACTGCTGCTATTGTCCAGCCTGATGCTGCTCAGTTCACACAGCACCCTCAGAGCAGAGGCATTTCTGTGCAAATGAGGAACAATTCCGATGAAGTGTAACCGATTTGGAGCCTCATTCTCTTATTTTTCACAAGTGTCAGAGAAATATCAAAACCTGTGATAGATAGACAAGTGTGCTCAAAGTTGAAAACATTCAATTGTTGAGTCTCCTTTTTACCTCTAGAATTTATGGTTACTTCCAGTAAAAGGAAGGAAAGTCAAGCTCTGAAATTATTCATTCTTCTTCACTGCATCTCAGAGGCGTTCAAACATGGAATAGCTGCAGGAAAGACTTTAAAAATTGTAAATCTATATATTAAAAAAAGATAAAATAAAGCAATCATAAAAGTTGATGTATAATCCTTTAACACCAGAGCTCCAGTGTTTACGTTCTTTGATTTACTGTAAGTGACCCCTCAGGTGTTAAAGGGTTAAATAGATACAAGGGACTCAAGAATATTTATTAATTTGTGTTTTTTATGTAATTTTTTTGTAATCTTTTGACCATAATTGATTATTTTAAAGTGTCTGTGTTCATTTCCTGTAATTCTGTTCAAATACTGAATTTATTATTTGAAGGGTAACCAAACAGGGAAGTTGGAAGTTGACTCCACCCACTGCCGAAATATGAAAATCTAGTCAGAGGGGTGGGGCTGGGGAACAGGGCTGTTATCATTACTGGAGATGCAGATCATGACGTGGGACTTCAATGGATTGACCAGTCACACAATTCAACTGTCACACCTCGATCCAACCTGTAGGGGCAGCACACAAATGGTTTCTGACTATATTTTCAAGATTTAAGCAAGTTTATTTTAATTTGTCAAAAATGTGGCAATGACCAACAGACAGCACTTTTAAAGCCCCATTTTTAGAGGTCAACACACAAAAAAAAGTTGATTTAGGGTTTGGTTACTCTTTAAAGAAATGGCCGCAATGCACAATTCCGCCACTAGGGGAAATGCTGTTAAGTTGCTATAAAAATGATCAGCTGCGACACCATAATTACCAAAATGTCAATGGCAAAAAAAAAAATAATAATACTGGCTTTAATAATAATGGCCGTGAACCAAAATAAGTTTGACTCCCCTGATTTAAAATGTAAAACACCAGCGACATCACACGAAACTTTACAAGAACACATTTAAAGTTATTATTATTATTTTTAATGTTCCATATTTAGGTGTTAGTAAAAGGAGCCTATTATAAAATGTCCCTCAATAATGATGCTCTTGCAGCCTTAACAGTTTTATTTCATGAAAAGCTGCTCTGCTTTCTACCTTAATATTCCTAAAATGAAAGAATAGTTAAAACTGAATATCCCTCCATAACTCTTCATGTTGCATTACATACGTGTATTTCTGAGACTCCTCTCTCATTAGCATGATCCAAACTTTCCTTAAAAACCCACAGCAAATAACTTGATCCATGTATTCTGTGCTGTAGTACATTATCATTCCACTAGGGGCAGTAGGGGGAATTTTTCTTGGGTATTTCAAAATGGCTGATTCCATGACACTTATGGTGGGAAATGTTTTGATAATTTTAAAACTTTAATGTGGGAATAATTACTCTTTTTGGTATTCATTTCTTGAAATAATGACTTTATATATTTAAAAAAAAGTGTTGATAGTTAATTCTTTTTAATACAGTTACGCCATGCTGAAAATATGTGGATTAAATTTGAAACATTGGGTAAATAAATTACATAATTCCCCTTTTTTTTTGTGTGTGTGTCAATTCCTCAATGTATTGAGTTTTATGGAGTCAAGTTAGTTTTGTTGAAGTCCATACCTTCCAAAAAGTACACTACAATAATTCTGGAACATACAGTAGGACCATAGAGTTTCTTATTTTACATGTCTTTAAAAGGAAGCGGGAAAGAATCGAGGACTGCAGAGAAGAGCCACAAACGCACAGATATTTGCACACGTTATGCATTGTATAAATATATAAACATTTATTTGAAAATATTCACTGATTTTCAAAGTGTCCAAAGAAAAATGCTGCTTAGTTGATTATTTCATTTACACCTCCGCTGCTGTGTTTAAACAGCCTCATCAAATCAACTGAAGAGAACAGAATAATTTGTTAAAAGTAGAAATAGTTCTGATCTAATCATACAACTAATGATTATGAGTAATTTATATTTCTTTTTGTGTCAAAGTAAACTCCTACGCCTGTTGGATAAGAAGTTGATACTTAAAATACTTATAAGATTTGTGATTATCTGACTTGTTCTTTTTTCTTATAAGACGGAAATATTCTTATTGTGGTCTAATAATGACAACTCGATCTTTAAACATTTTGTCCCTTTTTGTAAATTAGTTTGAAAACTTTTATTTGCATGTAAAGGTTTGGCCTAAACCTCAATATCTGAAGACTTCTGGTGACATGTGACCTGACATAAAACATTAAAGAGCTGGTGAACATTTATCACCTCACACATATAGACATTTTGAAACTAATCACATTTTTTTCACTTTCAAAAGGTTGTATTTTCATGCTAGCCTCACTTGTTTTGTTTTTTTTCTTTTTTTGGTCAAAACCATTTACATAAATCTTTAGAACAGGAGTGTCAAACATACGGCACGTGGGCCATACCCGGCCCACCAGATGGTTTAATCCGGCCAAGTCACGAAGAGAAAAAAAAATATAAGAATGTTGAAAAAAAGCAAGTTTCCAGCCCATTCCTGTGGTGAGTTATGGTTCTGTAAAAAAAAAAAAAAAAAAAAAATGGCTGCAATGTGAAATTCCGCCAATAGGGGGGCAAGTGGTAAGCAGCCAATGCTAAAAAGATTTTTGGACATTTCATTGGATTTTGAACATTTGAAGGACATTGTGAAGTAAGTTGTTACACAGAAGTGGAATCCTGATATTGACGGCCTGGTGATGGTCAAACCATGCCACCAGTTTCAGGAGGGAAAGGGAGGTTAACTCCAAACTCTCAATTTCAAAGCCTTAATTTCTTTCAAGAAACAACACTGCACCATATGGATTCATTTTGTTTTTTCTTATTGATGTTGCAGTGATTTTAAGAGGAACACAACGCTCTGTTAAACTTCAGTCATTTTTTTTTGTTGCAAATAAGGTTTGGTATTGCTGTAAATACAAAAACGTGGCTAATGTGCAGCGACGTCGGGCGTGTTTTTTCTTATTTTAATCTGTTTGTTTGTTGAATGTTTGTTTTAGCTATATCCAAATTCTTAAGTCTTAATTATGATTATGCAATTTTTACCCAAAATCAAAAAGTCTTTTTCATTTTTTAAGACATATTTTCTGCAGTTAACTAGATTCTGGGTCATAGATAGGACTGTTGGCGTGGAAGTAGCTCCAATAATTTCCCATCAAGCCTTTGTTCATGCTTCCTCATGCTAGTTTAAAGCTTCTCACAGCCGCAAGCTAACATTAGTCGAGCTAAACAACGCGGCGCTATATTTGAGCTATCCAGACGTACAATTTTTGAGGAAGACTCCAGCTCAGACGAGGAAAATTAAGGTGCTAATAGATCTATTTGACTGCAAATGGATGCTAGAGAACTGGTGGCTGTGTTAGTAGTCTGAGCTTTTTCAAGCATCTGGTTTTCATCTGCTTCTGATTTGAGTTAAGAGATACTCAGAAACAGGTTTAATTGTAAATTATTTTATATAGGTCCTGTATTTTGAGAAAAAAAATGCTACTAGAACATGTTGAAAATGCAGAAATTACAGTTTTTTTGGAGTGGGTCTTAAAATACACTAATTTTGCAAATGTGGCTAATGTGTAGCATATTACAAAACGACTTCTAGAGTTGTTATTAATAAAGTCTGACTGACTGAGACTTATCTCTGACTCTTTTGTCTTTCTTAATGCTCCTTATAGTTCAAAGTGCTTTATTTATGACGTTATTTTAATAGACCAGTGTGTGGTAAATACAGTTGATTTTAGTTTAAAGTGAATTTAAATTCTAGGATTTTAAGCCTCGACTTCTCTGAATTCTTCTTCCTCTCTTCTCCAATAAATGTGTGGAAAACACAAGAACCTTCCTGACAAACTGGATCTAATGCAGGTCAAATCTCTGAAACACTAGGAAATGCCTTCAATTCCTGCATGGTTTTACAACAAAAAACTAAGAAAAGAGAGAAAGAGGAGGAGAAATACTCTTATTTTTTACATTTGCTTGGGTAAACCACAGATTTAAAGTGACTTGTCTTCATGGTCACCAGTCATCATTTATAGCTGTCTACATTTTTCTTCTGGGAAGTAACCCAGAGAGGTTCAAGCGTGTCATTTTTATTTGTTTGGGTACCATCTCTACAGATCTGCGCCGATATCTGATCCACGTCACATGAATTAAAATCCAGGAGAAACTCTTCTGATTTCAGCATCCACAAACTAAAGCCGGCATGCATTATTCCCAAGGCCTGACATCTCCTGTATCTTTTGACACTTTGTGATCTTGACAAGATTTCTGATTCTTTTAGCCCAGATCTTGAAGGTTCACCGCTTCCACCCGAGGCTGCAGGCTAACATGGGATCCCATCGCACAGTTCTGTCAGTCTGTCAGTCATTTATCCAGCAGAGAAATCTGCTCCCCGTCTGCTGGATTTGCTCAGTGTTTAAAGGCACGATTTGAAAATGTTTGACTATGATTATTAGGGACCAGACAGAGTCGGGGAAAGACTTTTACTCAGAAGAACAAGTTGTCTCCTCACGTCTGCCCTGACCTTGGTCTCTGCACAGACTGCCCTCAAGGCTTGTGTGCTGAAACCCCAACTTTACACCCTCTCCATCCACAAGTGGAAGTCTGCCAACTCAAGCAGAATTCCCCTAATCCATTTGTGTGGAGCGATTGTGTTGTGGGGATAGAAGAATCTGATTCTAAACTGCACAGACCACAGAGATGGTCATGAAGGAAACAATCCTCCTTCTGCTTCTGTCTATTAAAAAAAGTCAAAACTTATATTTTTGCAGTTACCAATAAAGTAAAATGCAGGTTCTAGATAGAACTCTTTTACTCAAGGTCATTTTTTATTGATTAGTGTTTTTTTTTTTTTGTAGTAAAAATGTTTCAAGTCATAAACTGACCGTTAAATGTCTTGATAAAAATTTTTGGTTCAAGTTCAACGTTTGAAACGTTTAACAATTCTCCTAAGGCCACTATCAAGTGGAAGAGGTGTGGACTTCCAACAGGCTCGCTCCTCATTGGCAAAAGGTGTTGCCATAGAAACATTACTTCATACTGGTTCAGACCAATCAATTGTCTAGTTCTAACATGGAGACATCCATATCGAAAAAAAAAAAAAAAATGGCGTCTGAATTGATTTAATTTCATTGGAACTGGAAGTAAACCATTTTCTTTAGGTGACATCACACTCGCTCAGTCCAGTTCTCGTATATAGTCAACAGTTACCAACCCTTTAACATAAGCGAAACAGATGCTGACTGGAAAAAAAAAGATGAGGCGTCCACGAATAACCTTCCTTCTAGTGATGTGCACTTAGATTCTTTCGATTCGACTCCCTGGAAACAATTGTCTCTTTCCAGTCTCGACTTATGATTCTTTACAGAGGATTTTTTTTTACCATAACTTTACCAAAAATAAGGGTTTGTATGTTAAAAAATGCTTTAATGTGATGTGTACACGAGAAGACTTAGAATTGTCAATTTTTTTGCATTTATTGCATTACAAACCATTTTTTGGTTAATTATTTTAATGAATTGTTGACATGCTAGTGATTTTGTTTTGTTTACTTTTTATTAATTAGGCTTTTCATATATTGTTTCAAAGAATTAATCAATAGATCATCCCTGGGACCTAAAAGGGACACTATGGGTTAAGACAATAAAACAATTGGATTGATCCACCATGTACTCCACCCATAGCTGAGTCCCTGATTGGTTGTGGACCCTACACTTAACTTTAAAAATCATGTTAAAAAGATCGGCAATATTCTGAAATGTAACATTGTCAACTTTCGACATATCAGAGACTCGTTGCCTTTAGAGGCGGCAAAGTCGTATTTCAATGCCATGGTCATATCACATGTGTTAACTGGAAACATGTTTATGTTTGTGTTGCTTTTATAAATGGTGTATGTATTTTATATTGCATTAGTTTTAGTTTTATCAAATATTTTATGTTTTATATTGTATTTGTTTTTTAACATCCTTGATAATGTGTTTTATATTGGATTTTTTAAAAATGGTTTAAAATGGTTAATATGTTTATAATGTTTAGATATTATGTATTGTTTTGTAAAGGACTACAGATGAAAATCATCTAATAAGCTAAAATCTGGTGCAAGTATCTTCTTAAGCTCAATGTATTTGTAGACTGTCCTGATAAATTAATAAGCAAATAACAAACAAGCAATGTTACAACCTCATGGATGTTCTGATATTTGAATTTGCGGTGCTCAAGTCGTGCTGGCGCCAGACCACGCAGGACCTCAGATGGTATCTGTGCCTTTCACTTTACATTGAAGCTCGATGTCCCTGACACACAAATTGATGATGGTGTGAAAAAACTCCCTAGCAGGCAGGGATTCTTATTATTGATGCTTTTGAGTATGGTCCATCACTAGTTCATTCATTCTGAGTGGGAGGACCAAACCTGAAGACCAGACCAAAAAAAAAAATCTGGATTGATGTAGGTAAGGTCAAACTTAAATCCATTTTTTTTTTTTAAGTATTCTTGCTGTTTTATCAAAACCACTGTGAAACCAAAATTATTGACAGAAATAATAATGTTCAGAAACGTATCCTAGCTGGAAAAAGCATCACACCTTTGGTTAAATTCCCCTTTGTGAGAAGAAGAATTCCAATTCAACTTTCTATTTGTGTCATGGAGGTATCAGGATGACCCACATGCAGGACAAGACCACAAGCCAGAGTGGATGATACCAAAAAAAAAAAAAAAAAAACTCAAAACCAGCATACTAAAGCGACCGAACCCAAGGACTGAACATGAGCTACACTCCGACACAGAGTGCAGGGACAAAACCTCTTAAATACACCTCAACAAATCAACCCAAAGTGCAGGCAGCTGTGTGCCAATCCATGGAGCGCCAACAGGGAGGGGGCGGAGCCCTCCAGGGAAAGCCACAGCCAACCCGCACAGGAAAAGAACCAACCAGAACTGACAGACTGTAACAACTTGCTGAGCAATGAAGGAGGGAGATTTTTTTTGCATGCTAGAAAAATAAAAATCTCACAGCTAACACTGGCCTCAAGCTAAGCTGAGAGGGCTTTTAAGACAAAAATATTGAACATTTAGATTTCACATATCCGAGACAAATCTATCATAAAATATTGCAAAATAACTGCAAAACTAAATTTTGTTTAAGAAAAAAAATGTTTCTTTTTTATTCAGTTTATTCAGTTATTTTATTCAGTTTATTCAGTTTTTAGACTTTTACCAAATGTTTCAAACATCTTTTGGAAAACTGAGAATGATTAGAAGATTGCCCCGGCATTTCTAGTCTGTTCCAAACAAAGGAGTTCACATTCTCTGCCTTTTACTATTCTTTTTTCATTTCAATGCAACAGATCTATGACTTCTCCAGTAAAAACTGATTTTTTCTTTTCATTGGTTCAACAACAAACAAGTGCAGTGGAAAAGTAAGCATTTCAGGCTCTACTGAAAACTCACTGAATGCATAAAACTGTCAATATGTGCAAATCAGGCCTGAAAAAGATTGGCCACCTGTTCAAGTTGCACCCTATCTTCAGTAGCTGGGATAGGCTCCAGCAACCCCATGAAGTGATTCGGAATGTTCTGGAATGGATGGATGTAAAAAAAGAAACTAAAACATTTACACAGACCAAACATTTTTAAACTGTATTATTTGTCATGTTTTGTGTGTCTCAAAGGAAACATCCTCAGAAAGTGTCTGGTTTTCAGGTCATTCTTGTCAAGTCATCGGCTTTGTCACACTTTTTATATCTCTTACGTCTCAATTTGTTTTTGTTTTTTTCCTTCCTTCCTGTCTGGTCTTCTGCATTTTGGTTCTTAGCAGCAGTTCTTGACACACTGAGGACTCTATGTTCAGACAATGAATGTTGAGTTCATTGAGTTGTTGTACTATTCTGCATAGTTTTGTGTTCTGCTTGGAGAAAACTAGAAAATGCAGAAGGTCAGAGCGGGTCCGATGAGTAAGCAGCAGACAAAAATTGAAATGTCTAGATGTTAAAACTTTTCCTCAGTAGACAGAGACAGTTTTTTTAACAGTCTGCATGTTGTCCAAAGGAAAGGGAAGAGAGTGAAGTGCAGGTCATTTTTATTTTGTTTCTATCTGACAGAAACCAATCCTTGACATATTGGTTGGTTATTTGAGCATTTAACTATTACCTCACTTTATCCGAATTGAATAGATGTTTAAAAAAATAAATATAATTAAGAATTAAGCATAACTTTATGCACATAATTCAATAATGAGTAAATAACATTTTGTTAGTTAAAAATATCAAGTTTTTCCTTTATGGAATGAATACATCAACCCTTTCAAAACTGGAGATGTTGCCGACAATAACACAAGCTCACTGACATACTATAATTTTTGTCTATTTCTGTAATCATTGTAAATGAGCTGATTCTGATGTGAGGAAAAGCGGCTTCATATCGCAACAGATTAGGAATGCTGAGCATTGCATGACGACACAAAGCCACTTCAGCTGAAATACATTGCGTAAACACGTCAGTGAGGCTCACGGCTGGTGAGGCACTAATGTCAACAGTCAAATTTACAAACATATGAACCCTACAGAGCAGCTTATTCACCAAATTTTATTTCAACATTTTTCTTCCGTTTACAAATTGTAGCACAGTAAAACAATCACAAAATGTTATTACTGACTTTCTTTTACTTCTAAATGAAGTCTGCTCCTTCAGAAGAAACACATGAATAACCTGTTTGTCGAAGTCTTCCTTTTCTTTCTTCAGTTTTAAAAGTCTCTCTGTCTCAGTCGAGGTATTTAGACGCGTCTAAATACATTTTTGAGTTTAGTAATTCTTCATTTAGAAAATGATGCTAAACGGTCTGAAAGAATAACGACCACTACTTCTATTATTCTTTAGCCGTCATGTCACATGCTCTGGGCTCACCAGTGCCCTCTGCCTTGAGGCATGAGTACTGCAGGCCACACCTAGAGCACATTTTAGATGCTTTTCTTTGCTTTCACTGGAATTACGTTAAATGCATGAATCGTTTGAAAAATTGCCCTTTTTGAAAGAATGTCAACATTGGAACAAAAGTTTCAATATTAAAGGGTTAAGTATATTTTTCTGTCAGCACTACTAGAAGCTCTGTTATTTTGAAAACAACATTTTTAGGACTAGTTTCAAAAGAAAAAAAGTTAAAGTTGAACCCTTTTAAAAGTTCCATAGACTTGTGTGGTGTACAGAATATTAGGATGAGTGTTTCTGTACTCACCCCTCCGGCAGTTCTCCTCTCCTATAAGCTGCAGGACCTTGAGTGTCAGCCGCCCAGTGATCTTTATCTCTGCCAGGTGCAGATTGAGATGCCAGACAACAAGAGCATAATCAATGTCTAAATGGAGTTTAAACTTGAAGTTGAAAAGACATCCACAGCACAGAGGCCTTGGACGACAATACTAGACGTTCAGTAGACATCGGGGAAAAAGACGCTATTTCAGGGTCAGACTCTGCGGGGATCGTCATTGGATGTCCATGACAAACTTACAAATGAGAAAAGCTGTCGCCTGGATGTCTGTGCTTGAAGTAGCTCAAAAAGGTTTCAGGTTTCTCTTACTTTTGTCAAGAAGTGGTGTTGGACCCAAAATGCAGGAAACCAGGCTTGGTGGCAGAAAAGTTGCACAGTTAATTAACAAACTGAAACATGACAGAAATCCATTGAGTAACAAAAAATAGTGACTGAACAGAACAGAACCGACACAGAACAGAACAGATGACCTGACAAGTATGAACTGAAAACCAGAAACTTAAGTACACTGAGGGCAATTAACTGAAATGAAGACAGCTTTAAATATGATTAACCTGGAACTGGTGTGACTGGCAGGGCAACGTAGAACATGACCAAAAAACAAACCAAACAAAACCACAGTACCCCTCCCCTAAAGGGGAGATCCCAGATGCCCAAAATAGAAAACACTTTGCAGGAGGGGACATGGAGAAACAAAACAAAAAAAAAAACAAGTCAAGAAAACATTCAGGGTTCCTGCAGCCAGATGGATGTGAGGGGTATCAGAACCCCGGCATCAGAGAAGCGACCCCGGCGACCTTCCACAGGAACATGAACCTTGAAGGATGGCCCTGACAGTCCCCCTCAGGAATGGATTCAGTGGATGTGGCTTGACATGACTTGATATGGCTGCAGGAAAACCCATCTGACTTGGACTGCAGTGGCAGAGAACCCTGGCACTGGAGCAAAAATTCTCCCGCTGGACCAAAGGTGGTCAAGTCATCAGTTCTGTTCTCTCCTGCATTTTGGGTATTTCCCTACTTCCTGACAGCTTTCTAGTTCTATTTTCACCATGACAATACCAGTTTGTTTTTGGTAAACATGCAAAAAAAATATAGAATAATTTAGCTTTATTATATGAAAGGGGTATGGTATAGCTGGAAATCTCTTTAGTATTCAGTTGAGCAGCATGTTAATGACTGCAGCTGTCTGACTTTGATGTTTAAATCAGAACATCATTCATGTTGACACATTGCAGCCGTGATTTCTGTCTCAGATGGGGATTATAAAGTTAGAATATCAAACTGGAACATTTTCTTTGGATGTGAAACAGTGGGATGAACTGAGGTGAAGCCGAGGGGTTTGAAAACACATGTTTTTATGGATATCTCTGTTCTAAGCTTCAGCGAGGCCGGTGTTCCCAACGTTTCTCCAAAAGTTGTTAGACTGTGTTGACAGGTACAAATCTCTCATTGAGTCTGAAACAGTCTCGCAGCTCGGTGAGAGGCTTGTTAACGCTCCGGATGGGGCTGGCTGCGTCTCACCGACGTTTCCCTGCTCTGTATGTGCAGAGACAGAAGTGATGAGTAATTTTCTTCACCTGGATGACACAAAAGCTTTTCGGCTTCATTTTGGAGGCAGTTCTCCCCTCCTGACCTTGTCCTCATAAAAGAGGGGGAAACTTGCTAAAAACTTAGCCAGAAAACACGATCTCACTGCACAGAAAAGGGATGATGGTGCATTTTCTAAGGAGAATGGTGCTGTTTAATATTTATTGAATGCACATGTTTTACAAAACTGTGCGGGGTGGTTTTGCTAAAAGAACCTCTGCAGGATCACTGGTTGATTCTGAGGAAAAAGTTCTGGTTCAGAACAGCAACCGCCTCTCTCATCTCTGTTTACTCCTTGGGCAATGCTTTTAATTCAGTTTATTTATGAAGCACCAGTTCACAGCGAAGGTTGTCTCAAGGCGCTACATGAAAGTAAAAAGTTGAAGATACTAATGCTGAATTGTTTAGCTCTAATCAGAAATGTTTAGATCATTCTCACACAGCAGTTCCTCAAAAGACCACTGGGGGCAGATGGGAGCAATATCTTCTTGACTCCCAAGTTCAGAAGTTGAGTTTTACACCAAATATAAGTGTGTGCATTGTTCAGTGTTCGATGGCTTTGTTATAATTTTATAAATCCTGGTCCTGGTGAATACTTGATTCTGATCGGCTGCTGGATATGGATTCAAAAGTGATTCAGCACAGTAATATACACACCGGTCACATAGCCAAAATGAGGTCACTGGTCTCAGCGACATTTTTTAATACAAGTATAAACACTTTTTAAGCAAAAAAAGAAAAACATATAGGCTGTTATAACTTATTTCACAGTTTATCAAAAAAGAAAGACAGTAGAAGAGATGAGTGATTGATTGCTTATCTTTTCCACAGAATGTGGAATGGTAGCCACTCCCACAGAATACTACTATGACAGAATGCTAGCCAGTCCCACAGAAGGTTAGCCACTCCAACAAAATGCTGGCCAGTCCCATAGAATGCTAGCCCCTCCCATATGAAGCTAACCCCTCCCACATGATGCTACTAACTCCAATATAATGCTAGCCACTCCCACATAATGCTAGCCACTCCCATATAATGCTAGCCACTCCCACATAATGCTACCCCTTCCGACATAATGCTAGCCACTCCCATAGAATGCTAGTGTACACCCACAGCGTGCTAGTCACTTACATATAATGCTAGCCACTCCCACAGAATGCTAGCCAGTCCCACAGAAGGTTAGCCACTCCAACAAAATGCTGGCCAGTCCCATAGAATGCTAGTCCCTCCCATATGAAGCTAACCACTCCCACATGATGCTACTAACTCCAATATAATGCTAGCCACTCCCACATAATGCTAGCCACTCCCATAGAATGCTAGCCACTCCCATAGAATGCTAGTGTACTCCCACAGAGTGCTAGCGTCACACAGTACTAGCATCACAAATCTAGCGTGTTGCACTAAACAGAGCCCAACATATGATTGGTTAACAGTTTTCCATCATGTACCAAGCTCAGCTTTGTGCTTCAGGCACCAACTTCACAACTATTTTTGGTCAGGCCAAAGATGCTGCAATGCACTCAAAAGAGCTGAAATGTAAATATCCTTCTGATTCTCTAAATCAAAGAACAAGAGCAGGGGACGTCGCGAGCTTGGCTTTTCCCATTTCCCACTCACAAGCCCCACCTTCTTCCTCCAAAGAAGGAGTTCCAATTCCTCCATAGCAACCCCACCCTGGCAATTGGGTCAGCCCCTGCACTAGCTACAGCAGCAGGAACTTCTGGACGAGCCTCTGTCCGATCGGGGTGAGTGGCATTGGCAACACCTGCAGCAGCCTCCACTCCGACAATGTCGCCTACACCTCCAACTGATTTTTCCAGCCAAGGTCTGCGTGAGGGTTGCAGCACTCCCTGTTCCATTAACTGATGTTTTTCTTGATCTCCATAACAAACAGGCCACTGACTTAAAAAAAATGTGTTATGAACAAACCACAAAAAAAGAGAAAAACTTAACATAGTAAAAAGGAGAAAAAGAGAAAAAATATGAGTTTGAAGGCAAGAGACATAAGTTAGTGATATAAACATTCATCGCTTAGAAAGAGCACACAGAAGAATTAAAGAGAAGATAAAGAAAATGGCCAATGCATCCTGAAACAACTCCCAGCAGTCCTCCCATTCATCAGCACAACTTAAAGACCCACTCTGATCATCTTTTGATCCTCTATAAAAGTATTCCCAGTGTTTTCCAAAATTATGATAATCACACTTTTAGTCAAAATCTAAAACCTGTGCTTTTTTCTAGGACATAGTTTCTGCAGAGCTACAGGAGTACATTAGAAATCACCTCTGAGTTGTGGGCGTGACTATTGGCATGAAGCACCTTCCTCTTCCTCAGAGCAGGGAGTTTGTGGCACATTTTCTATGCCAAAATTACAAATTTTGTTCAAATGGCATTTTTTTCTGGTTCTGATTTACCACAGTTATAATAATTAAATACTCAGAAATGCCATTTTAAGCTTATTTTTCTTTTTATTAGTCCTCCATCATTATAAAAATGATACTCAAATATGCTAAAAAACACAATTTCCATTGGTATGCAATAGTCTGGACCACCAACTTTAAGTATAAGCTTTATCAAAAAGAAAAGTTTTACATCATTTACGTCTTTCTGTGCTTTCAGGCTGTTGTTGCTGAGTATTTCACCAACAGACTCGTAAAATCTTTGTCCCTCAGGCCATCAGACTGTTTACCTGCTCCCTTAAGGTTTGTGTTGTGTGTGTGAATGGTTGAGAGAGCAACAGCAGGTGGAGTAGAGTCTGAATGCAGCTGGCTTGCATTGAACTGCTTTGTTTTTTTGTCAAATATTCATAATTTGTTTTTGTTTTATCTGCCTGATCCTGTTTATCTTCCACATACATTATGATTTCATCTCCATTTTTGTATAGTTGCTCCTCTTTTCTTTTGCTGTTTGCATTAGTATCATAGATAAATCATCATACCAAAGTAGTCATATGTGGATCATGGATATAAATTGGGCCTCTACTTGCAGAACCTTTTTAAAAAACATATAATTACATTCCCAGAATACAGATGGTTGTATCCAGTGTGTAGCTTTAAGATGTATCACCAAAATTAAATGACAAATTAAAAATTTGAGTTTTTAAATCATGATACATTTCTGTACACGAGTAATTAGGATAAAGCAGCACATTCTTATTCCCAAGTCGTCAAACATTGACGTTTCGTTAAGGACTCCTCCGCATCAGAATTTGACGTTCTGGGTGTCCCCAACTCTTCGTTTTTTTATGTGCTGGCTGTTCCAATTAAATCAAGGCTCCCCAACCTCCAGGCCACAAACCGGTACTGGTCTGGTATCAGGACGCATACCGTACCGGTACCCTCATCCTGACTACAGTCCGTGTCCGGTACCGTGTCCGACCAAAACGCCCGGACCTGTGATTTAATGGGAACAGCCAGCGTGTCAGAAATGACGAGTTGGGACACCCAAATTTGGCAGAAATGAAATTTTTTTCCCAGAAGTCAACAGGTGATGTCAGAGATTATCCATCAGGTGTATTCATGGATGTGTTCAGACCAGAACTGAACTTGGAACTTTGGAACCACTGAACCAAAATGGCCATCGTAGCCGGTCATTAACGGACAAATGTGAAGCAGCGATGCGACAGCAACTCTTTGAAATGTGGTCATTGAAACAACTTTTAATGTGACACATATTACTACTCAAACTGTTTTCCCAACAAATTATAAGTCATAAACACGTATCACTGTACTCCATAGTTGTAGTAACCGCCACAGTAACCGCCTCCACTGTACCAAAGTAGCAGTAAAAAGTGTTGAACTTGACATTGAAATAAATCCAGACAAGTATTTGCAAAGTGCAACATCTCCATCTTTCTCTTTTTGTTTTGACCCGCCCCCGTAAGTGCTGGCCAATGACTGAAGAGATCTTTAGTCACATGGTTTTGGTCTGGAAAACGATAGCGGTCTGAATACAGACCAAACACAGGGTTTGGAACATTTTCGGCGGACTCAGTCAGCAGCTGATCATTTTCCAGTCTGAATACACTCTATGTTTCCAACAAAAGAGAATCACTGCTAAAACCATAAAATATTACCTAAATTTCTCCAATTACTGTAAGATATTTGACTTATGATGGATAATTTACTGAACTTATAACTCATAAGTGGATTAACAAAATTTCAGGAATAAAAAAAATGACAGAGCTTAAGTAAATGAGGTATTAGTATACAAATGTGAAAACCAGGAGAGAATGAAGCGGCGGGAGCGAACAGCGTGAACCAGGATATAAGTGGGTGAAAGCAGCTTTAGGGCAGAGCTGAGCCTCTGACTGGATACAGCCTGAGAAGGAGAATCACAGCAGTGAATGACATAAACACTGACGTCTGAGTAAAGACTGACAGAAAGTTGAAAAGAAAACAGGCAGAAATGGGATGTGCACCGGAGTGGCAACGTGCCAGATGAAAGAGAGGGAAGCAGACAGGCCACAGAAAGAGAGAGCGCTAAATAGATTTCCTTGATTGAAGACAGGCTGTGTGAGGAGTCATTTATCCTCATGTCCTAACTGTGTTTCATTTCGGCCATTAATCACAGCTCTAATGCAGAGCTGAGCTCCTGCACGGCGAGGACTGAACCCTAATGGCCACACAGGAGAGATATAAAACACAACTAATGCCACGCTGGCTTCATGACATTAACCAGCCTCCGAGACACAAACTCTCACCAGCCTGAGATGAAAAGTTTTCTGTTCTTAAAAATAAATGCAATCACTGCAGGGCAGCTTTATTTTCTGAAACAGAGCTGTTGGTTTTATGACACTGATGTCTTCTTACATGGAGTTTTCAAAAGAAAACGCTTGAAGGATTTCTGTCTTTTCACATTTTTCACAAAAAAGCAAAAATCTCGTATCCACAGGTTCCTAGACATGCTCTCAAATCCTTATTTTGGAGATAAGAGTTTGGTTTACGATGCACAGTTGTTGCTTTTGTGATTCTCTATTTATTTATCATAGGAAAGGTAAATTTTAGAAGATTGCAGCTTCTATTAGTCATTTGTGCCCTCAAGAATTTTCACAAAACTTTTTCAGTTCTGCCTTGGTACTATGTTTTCTCTATTTGAAGTTTTTTTTTTAGTTTGCATCCAATTTTTGTGGTGTTTAATATTTATTTTTGCATTTAAGTTCATGTTTTAGTTAAACTGACTTTACTTCTAATGATATAAAGTCACTTATGTGCATAAAATTCATTTGAAGTTAACATTTGCAATATTTCAATAAAAACATAAAAAGATCTGAACATTCTTAATAAATCACTTTATCATATACTTAGATATTTTCAAAATAAAAGCAAAGCTGATAGCTCTAAACTAGGGGTGGGCAAACTTTTCTATTTATGGGCCAGAAAGGCCGAGCAAGAAGCAATAACACTGAAAAATTTAACACAGTACTTGGACAATTTTGATAAAAAATCAATATCTTTTAAAATCAAACATTTTGGAAATTAATTTTAAAACTGTGACTTTTTTTCTCATTTTAGTTCCAACTGCACCAAAGGAATGAGGTCTCCAAGAGAAAAACACAAACTTAAAGAAATCCTGTGTTCATGTGCTCTAGGAATGATCAGAAAAACGACTGTCCGACTCAGAAATAACACATGAACTTTAGAAAAATCCTCAAATCAAGTAAGAACTAGGATTATCAACATAGTTTATTCTAGTTTGCAGGGCCAGGTTAAATAATTTATTGTGGGCCCTGGGCCGTAGTTTGCCCGCCTCTGCTCTAAACACTACAGACAGACAATGAGGTTTACAGAACTCTGCTTTTAAATCAACCTTTTTAGTACAAAATAATAGAAACGTCAACAAAAATAGCTTTTTAAAAAAACAAATGAGAGATTCTCTTAGTACCAGTTGGTTTAAAAGCATCCACAAGGTCCATTTAATGAAAATTCATGTTACTTTACACAACTGCTTTTCAGTTCTGTCCACAAAAAAAGAAGGAATTGTAAAATTGATTCTTCAAGCATCATCAGTTTTCAACCATATAACACCAGAGCTATAGCCCTGTTTAAAATCTACCATAATTCTTCAACCGTTTACAAAATTAATGTAATTCTAGCGGATTTTGAAGTGGTTGAAACGCAGCCTTGTTATGATATGCAAATGTTTACAGTAGTGATTTAAAGGGGCCATACCATGAAAAATCCACTTCCAAGTGTATTCTACTGTTCATTCATGGCTATAAAGAACCCCAATGCGGTATTTTCATCCGTTAAAGTATTTCTGAGTAATCCTCAGCAGCCTCTGAGCTGGTCCTCAGGTGCTGATGTCAGAGTGAGACCGCCCCTTTCAGGAAGAGTCTGCTCCACCCCCACGCTAACACAAACACTTTCTCCGCAAAGCTAGCAACTGGAGCTAGCGGTGATCAGCTAGCTTTATGAGTTTGTGCAGCTGGCCAAGAAACGCTCATTCTTTAGCGTTCAAACTTCGTGGGTTGGCATTGGAGCTTATGGGCTGGAGAGAAATCTACAAAACACGTCGAAATGGATCAGAGAAGGGCACAAGCAGACGGGATATTTGAGAAGACGGCAGGAGAAAGGGAGCAGACTGAGAGAACTGGTTTAAACGTGGATCATTGAGTGATGGGAGAAAGGTAAATGAATCCGCATGAAGGCAAAAACGATTTTCCTGAAATGTTCATTTATGTTTTTAATGGCTCTTCTTCACAGCTGACCTTTAACCTCAAGGAGTTTGACAGTGCGTGGTAGGGACTGGCCAGAAAAACCCCGGCTCCTCACTTCGACGGGTTCGCATTGCTCGGGCATTCCACCACTAGCTCGGCATATTGAAACTATGAACTGAACTAACAAATCTGGCACCTACTAAGGATTTTTGGGCTTTTTTGAAGGTAAGCTAACCTTTGAGCCAAATACTTACTTTTTGGGGGGGATAATTTGGCATTTAGTGACGTTTTGGGATAATTCTGAGTTCATACCTTTTACGCATTTTTTAATTTTACAGAATTTTTTTTCAAGAGATTTTTAAAATCCTTTGTGCACTTAATGCAATATCTGCAACTTCAAGTCCTTAAGCAATTTTAGCAATATGCAAATAGCTTTAGCATTTTCAGCAAATCCTTTCAACAATTACAGTAAATTTCTTTTTCATCTTCAGTAAAAAGCGTTCACACTACCATTATCGCAGGTAATGCAACTTTTCTCGTTCATTTTTGTCAGAGGGAAAAATAAATTCAATATAGCATCTGTTATAGCAATAATACTTATCCAAGGAACCTCATGCTGACTTTAGCAGTCAGCCAAGGACATCCCGTACTACAAGAATTGGAAGATCCTTCCAAAAAATGTGATTTCCAGAATTAATGAATAAAATAAATAGTTTTTACCTTTAAGTGTGCATTTTTTATGCCTCCTGATAGTTTAGTCTCTGAAAAAACGAGTCGTTCCTCATTGGATGATGTCACCTCCTTTGCCCAGAACTCCTTCATCAGCAAGGTCAGGAGGCTCTCCGCACAGGGGGCTCCTCCTCGGCACAGCTAATGCAGTCAGCTGGAGATAATGGGAAGTTTTTGGTAAGTGGACCTTCCGCGTGACCCTGGAGGCGAGGTAGAAAAGTAGATTAAATTATTCATAAGCCGTCACTGATCCAAATAATTAAAAAAAAGAGCAAAAAAGAAGAAGAGAAAAAAAAGCAATGCCTTCCATGCAAATCAAGACTTTCCTACACAAGGCCTCAAGGGAAACTCATAAACAAATCAAAGGACGCACGCACACTTGCAGAGTTAGAATCAAAGCGTAAATCTATCTCTTTCGTTACCCCATTTCATGTTGTTCCACACTGTGAGTAAGACCTACAAGAGACAATGGGACGAGACGCAATCTCTGTGCTAAATGATGTGGGCGCTCATCCCGTTCTCACATACAGTGAAGGCAGCGGCATGTTCCAGATGCTTTTAGCAGCACATGCACAATTCATTCAACAGCCAGTGGGACACCTGCAGGAGCAGGGAGACACGTCTTTTTCCGGGATGTGTCATTGAAACGTTCCATTTGTGCCTAAGCAAGACCAATATTTAATTCATCTGCTGTATTTTCTGTACCCTTTATGTATTTATATTGCATGTACCAGCATAATTCTGAGGGAGGGGAGAGTTCATCGCCCATTACAGATCCGCGTAAAGGCCACCAAAGTGCTTTTCAGTCCTCAGACGCCACGGTTTGACACAAAAGAGGGTTTTGTTGGGATCCATTAGTGCATTTTGTACCCTGCAGCTTTCAAAGATAAAACCCCTTAGTCAGTGCCCCCCACAGAGGTACATATAACTCACAAGCATGCAGAGATGGAGGTGGAGGGTCAGGCTGGAAAAAAGAGCTGCAAGCTGGTGTTAGTTACTATGGCAGCAAGTCAGACCCTGCTTCACCGTGCCAAAACCTGGAGTGTCAGGAGGTTTCTTTCCTGGAAAACCTCCTTTCTTAAACGTGTCGGAGGCTCTTCCGATGCTGACACCGTATATTCAATGATTCTGATGCTCAAACATGGTAAAGATTTAGAACAAAGTTGCAGCCAACTGCACGTTTATTCAGTGAACACGAGGCAGAAGCTGTTTCCCATGTACCAGGCTGAAAAGATCAAAAACAGATGTGGGAAAATTGATTGTTTGAGCTGAAAACCTGGAATTATTATAACAACTTGCAGAGCAGCCCTTTAATAAAATCCGGTTAACATTGACTGACATGTTAATACGAGCATTGCCTCTTTCTTCAGTCACCTCTGCTGTGTTATTCCTCCTTCAGTGTCAACTGATTTGCAGCCCACACAGCATCAGCAGATTGCAGAGCTATCTTGGCGTGGCCACATGGTAAGCGGTGAAAAACGGGACGAGTCCTGCAGTGAGCTTCTAGCGGGGGTCGCACAGAATGCACCGCGAAGATTTCAGCCCATAATGAGAACT
Organism: Oryzias melastigma; assembly: GCF_002922805.2. Taxonomy (NCBI): domain Eukaryota; kingdom Metazoa; phylum Chordata; class Actinopteri; order Beloniformes; family Adrianichthyidae; genus Oryzias; species Oryzias melastigma. Next base: position 22,724,529 of record NC_050530.1, on the reverse strand, counting down.
GACAGCCTGTCTGCTCATCTGATCAGGTAGTTAAGTGTCTTGTCATGAGTTTTTAATCTACGCTCTGCCGTTTACTCCTAAGAAATGAACCTGAAGTTACCTTGTGGGTCATGACTTCCAAGAAGACTTCCCTTTACTTTGATGTTTCAAAGGAAGCAGGTCATATTTTAGTCTAGTTCACCTTAAGAGAAGTAGAAATGTTTAGCAGGACCACTTCATACTTGCTTACTTAAAGAGGTCTACAGAAAGAAAAAAACAAAAATCACCAACAAATGAGAGAATTGCTGCATTATTGGGGAAACGGTTCTGGAATTGGATGATGTAGATGCTGGTGAGACACTTTATTCAGTCATAAATGAGCAAAAAAACACAGAGTCTGTCAGCACTTTCATGATTGTTGCTGACTGCAAAGGGTTAGCCCGTCAACATGCCAGCCTTACGCTGATGGACTCCATGTTTGAATCCCAGAGGGATCAGATATATGCAGTCATCAATATTACTACAGAATAAAGGGTTTGTGGTGTATTAAAGAAGAATGCTAATCCACAATTGTCCCTTACTGCACGTCTTTCGTCAAAAAGAAATCATCTTTCATCAGATTTATAGCTGTAAACCAAAACACATTATAGCCTTTTTGCTGACTCCCAGTTTCTGCGGTGCGGCTGAGATGCAGAGGTTCAGCGATTCACCTCGGGCTGGAAGATTGCAGGTTAGCCCCACGCTGCTCCTGGTGGTCAGTGGTTGGTCATGTGTTTGTGTGTAGGTGAATGTATCGTTGACTGTAAAACATTCTGGGCCTTTAAGGAAGGTGGTAAAGAAGTATACAAATTTGCACCATTTACCATTAACATTCTATTGTACCAGTTAGAAAACTACCAAATGTTGGTTAAATCTGGCATTATTCTGTACCATGCACACAAGAGTGAACATGCATGCAAAAGAGGGAGTTTACACACAAAAGTGAACTAGTGCACAAACGAGTAAACCTTTGCTTCAAGGGGGAAACAGGCACAGAAAAAAGTAAAGTTGTGCAAAAAAGAGTAAATTGTGCAAAAAAAGTGAACTTGCAGAGAAAAACTTGGGCACAAAAGAGAAACCCATCAAAGGAGAAAGGAAACACAATGAAAAAAGTAATTGTGCACAAAAGAGTGAACATGTGCACAAAACGGTAAACCCATCAAAGGAGAAAGAAAACACGCACAGAAAAGAAGGAAAATTAGGCACAAAAGAGTGAAATTTGTGCACAAAAAAGTGAACCTGCACAAAAAAAGATGTTAACAGCCAAACAAAAGTGTGAATGTGTGCAAAAAGAGTTAACCTCTGCAGAAAAGAGTAAATGTGTGCACAAAAGAGTGAATATCTGCCGAAAAAAGTGAATCTGTGCACAAAAAGTTGATTTTGATAAAAAAAACACATCTATGGGGAAAGAAAACAGGCTCAGGAAAAGTAAATCTGTGCAAAAGAGAGTAAGCCTATGCTTCAAGGGCTAAACCTACACTCAAAAGAGTGAACTTGTGCACAGAAAGTTAACCTGCACTGAAACAAAACCTGAAAAACTTGTGCAAAAAGAGGGAAACTGTGCACGAAAGAGTGAATCTGTGCACAAAAGACTGAATTTGTGCATGAAAGAGTAATCCTGTGAACAAAAACAGTAAAATCTGCACACAAGAGATGAACAATAGAAAAAGAGTGAACCTGTACACAAGAGTGAACATGTGTTCTATAGAGTGAACCTGCACAGAAAAAAATTAACATTAATTCAAAAGGGTAAACTTGTGCAAAAAGATTAAAACTGTGCAAAAAAGAGTGAACATATGCACTATAGAGTGAACTTTCACAGAAAAAAAGGTAACATTAATTCAAAAGAGTACATTTGTGGGAATAGAGTGAAGCTAAAGCACTAAAGATTTAACGTTTGCTCCAAAAGATGAACCTGTGCACAAGAGACTAAACCATTGCAAAAAAGAGTGAAGCTGTGCACATAAAAGGTAAACGTGCAGAAAAGAGCTAACTCAAGCACAACAAGGTTTATTTGTGCACAAAAGGATGAACCTATGTGTAGCACCAAAGTGGGGAATTGTGCACCAAAGGCTGATTCTAAGCTCCAAATGTTGAATCTGTGTAAAAGGCTGCATGCATTTTCACACATTTCTTTCTTTATGAATGCCCCAAAAAATCAAAATAGTAAATCCTAAATAGTAAGATTTTTTTGTCTTTTTAAAGTTTTGTTGATTTATTGTAAAAATCTGTTCTAGCTTATAGTTCACTTCTTTTATTTTCAACTCCACAAATCCGTGTATTTCATAAATTCTTTAAACTGGAGTCCTCCACACCACTCCTTATCACAGACTGTGGCCTAAAGATATTCTAAAGATATCGGTTCAAGAAATAGCTTCTCTTATGGACACATTTTAATGAAATTTTGTATTTGCCCTGTACACTTTTAAATGATTTAAATAAGTTAAACCCGATACCAGCTGCTGTGAGTAATTAGGACCACACTCTGAGTAATAATTTATTCATATATAAGACATCAAAAACATAGAGAAGTCTGCATTTATAATGTCTTTTCCCCTTAATCCTCTTTTTTTTAAACTTTGATTAAAGAGGGGATTAGTAACGGTTCAAAGTGAAACTGCAGAATACACTGCCTCATACTAGGAGTCTATGTAAATCTTGAGCAGAACATTTAATCATGGCAGAATGCTCCAGTGGGCCACTCCAGCTCCAATATCCTACAGTTCAGTATTGTTTCCATTAAGGGCTCCTGCTGCAAGAGCACATGCCTCATAAAGATGACCTTCCTCATGTTACCGCTGCCATCCTCTGTGTCACGCTACAATGCATGTAATACAAGCCGCAGAAAATAAACATGACAACACCCAGTGAACCGTGCCTCTAATAAAACATCCGCCACCAAAGCGTCGTAAAATAAAAAAGCCTTTTAAAAACGCGGTTATCTGGCCACATAAAACGCTCCGCTCTTGTATTTTTGCCACGACAAGCAACGGACACAAAAACGTCTGAGTGTGACGTACGATTCTATGTGTCGCAGCTCTACAGCCTCGGGGATTGTATTTCATTTCATCTGTGTAAATCTAAAGCATCTCAACGTCCTCTCACTTTACATTTCTCAAAACGTAGTTCCAGACTTATGGGAGGTTTTGTGTTTTTTTTTTTTTTAATTTTTTTTTATATATAAATTACTTGCGTTCAAATATTAAAGGGTAACCAAACCCTAAACCAACTTTTTTGGGCTGTTTACCTCTTTATATGATGGCGTTAAAAGTGCTGGCTGGTGGTCATTACCATATTTTTGACAAATTAAACTATACACTACTACATACTTGAAAATATAGTAAAAAAAAAAAAAAACATCTGTGTGTTGCCCCTACTGGTTGAATTGAGGTATTACATTTGAATTTTGTGATTGGACAAACCATTTTAGTCTCACATCATGATCTGCAGCTTCAGTAACGGTAACAGTCCTGTTCCCCAGCCGCAACCCTCTGACTGGATTTTCACATTTCGGCTGTGGGCGGAGTCAACCTCCAACATCTCTGGTTAATTTTTACGGCACAGGTGTCAAAGTCAAGGTCCGGGGGCCGGATCCTGCTCTCCAGGTAATTCTATCCGGTCCTCCAAATCATTTTATTTCATTGTTATTAATGGCCTGATGTTATCTTGCGCTTTTTTCTAACTTGTATAATTTTGACAAAATACATTTTTATGGAGATTAAAATATTTTAAGTTATTTAAGATTTAGGTTGATTTATTCTGGAATAGTATTTCTGCATTTTTATTATTTATAATTATGTTAAAAAGGTACAGGTAACTTTAAAAATTGGCATTCTGCTAGCTTTTTTGACTATTTTGGCGTTTACTAAGATTGTTGGGCTTTTTTAAGTTTAGCTAATATTTCAGCTACATGCTAGCTGTTATGGCCAATTTGGGCTTTTTTATTTATTTATTTTTTTTTTCTTCTTTTAGGCTATTTAGAAGTTTAGCTATTTTTTCAGCTACATGCGAGCTGTTTTGGCTAACCCAAGTTTTTTTTTTTTTTTTTTTAGGCTAATTTGGCATTTAGCTAATATTTCAGAAACACCCCAACTGTTTTGGCTAATTTAGGCTTTTTTTCAGTGTTTTCTTTTTTATAGTCAATTTTGGTGTTTTGGTAATATTTCAGCTACATAGTATCTCTCCTGGCTAATTTAATCTTTTTAATTTTTCTTAGGCAATTTTGAAGTCTAGCTATTTTTTTCAGCTGCATGCTAGCTGTTTTAGCTAACCTAAGGTTTTTTATTAGTTCTTTTTAGTCAGTTTTGCCATTTAGCTAATATTTAAGCTGCTATTAACTTAAGTGTTTTCAGCTTTCAGCTTCAGTGTTTTTAGCTATCAATTTCAGCATCTTCAGCAGCCACATTCAGCTTACAACATTCACACTAGCATTAACACAGGTAATGTATCTAGTTCATATTTATGCTAAAAAGTTACAGTTTTGAAGTTTTAAAAATGTAGTTCAATTAATGTTTATCCTGTTCAGCCCATGAATGTGTGTTTTGGTTTCTGGCCCCTTGTGTGATTGGGTTTGACACCCCTGCTTTAAGGAGAATCTGTTCCATGTTTTGTGTCTTCACCTTCTTAGCTCTGCCTTCTGTTGATGCTCACCTGGATACTGTTCACTATTACACCTTTATAGCATCAGATTACAGTTTATAGAGCTCCTGCATCTTATCTGAACAGCTGAATTTTTAAGTAAGCAGTCTGTAAAGCCACATTTTTATCATTCAGCAAAAAACGCGTAATTTTTTTTTTCTCAGAAATAGGAAAAAATGCAATAAACTTCAACCCATGCAGACTGATTTATAGCACAACAGCACTGGGATTTTATTTGCTTCTATTACTCAGCTTAGCACCTGTTTTAATAGACTCGAGTGATGCCATCAGCTCACTAAAGCACTTCAACAAACTTGAGAGAAAAGATGGATGGGCTTTTTTTGTTGTTTTTTTTCCTTCAAACACCAAGTCAGTTAAAGCACGAGTCTCATTGGCTTTAATTGGTTCTGCGATGGCATAAAAATGATCAGATAAAATGACACAATTCACAACAATTGGCAGTTGTTGACTGAAATATATATATATATAATGTTCTAATATTTTCTCTTACTTCCTTTTATTAGCTTAAATTGTATTTTGTTTTATTTGATATAGGCCCCATCATCACTAAGACAAATTCATTGTGTGGTTAAAATCATACTTTGCAATAAGGTTGATTCTGATTCTGATGGAAGAAAGAGTGAGACCAGTTGCACAGCGTGCAGTCACGCACCCTGCAGAGCCACAATTATATATTTGAAAGGTAATTTAATATTCAAATACATTTTTTTTCCAAATCACAAGTTAAAAAAATAGGAAAAGATTGTCTGTGGTACTGTTTAGGGATATATTTCGATACAAATCATATTGTGGTATGTGTATCACAATATGTATCCTATTGGCAGTCTCTTGTCAATACACCACCGAACGCAATTCATGCAAGAAACTTGCGAGGCCCGCCCCTCTTTCAGCATGCGCCAAATTTGATTCTCGTCACCTGTCGAAAAATGTGTTCCTGAGCGTGACGCCGCCGCTGCGTTTGGGAGGAGCTACTAATGTTTTAAGCCTAACATGGGGCGTAGACTAAAAAGTCAGTACTCTTTGTTATCATTTTGGTTAAATCTGGGGCCCGTTTCAAGAAGCAGGTTCAACAAATTTAGAGTTCGAACCTGAACTTAGAGTCACTGGACTCAAAATTCTCAAACTCAGGGTTTTCGGTTCCAGAACAGCTGAAAATGTTTGATTCAATCAACTTGAAGTTGTCAGAACCAGAACCAGGTGTGAGCGTCGCGACCATAAAAAGCCCTGATCAATGGAGCAAAGACAGCACGATTCACCATGGCAACGGGGACAAACAGCTGAGTTTAGCACTTCCGGCGGCGGAAATTGATAAGTTCCTGCAAGCATATGCAACCATAGGAGCGCATTTTCTGCAAGAAAAGCAACACAGCTGCAGCGGTAGAACAGAGAGAAAATATCTGCAGTTATTTGAATCATTTCTAATAATGAATAAATAATGTCAGGAAGGTTATTTTGTCTCTTGTTGAGGAAGGAATGGTTTTTGATCTGTTACTAATTTAACCAGTAATCTCCGTAATCGCATGAATGACCAGTTTTGGTAACCCCCCCCCTACACACACACAGATATCACTGCACGCTAAAAAAGAAACTGTAGCTGCCTGGCATATGTTAAAAAAGCATTTATTTAATTTTAATTCTCCAGACTTAAAACATATTCGCCGAATTCTTTTTTTAAGCATAAAAATAATTTCCATAGCCGGGAATCGAACTCGCAAACTCCACAGTGAGAAGCAGCGTTACTGACACCCGAGCTAATGAGTGACGCAAGAAAAGGATGGTAGATTATTTCAAATGGTTTCTCGGTGTTTTACATCCCATAATTTCAATTGTTATGGGTCTAAAATAAGGAAAAGAAAACGGTATTTTTTAATAGCGAGTCCCTGGAAAAACTCACTATTTATAATATCGCTGAAATAAAAATGAATTGGGGAAACTGCAGTCAGTCGACTCGTGTCCTCCAAATCCTCTACCGTCGTAAATAACATTTCCTCTGGATTAATCAGCCTCCTCTCTACATGATCCTCTATGAATGAACATGTCATTCTGGTTTCTGAGTGGTGGAAACGTGACGTCTCTAATGTGAATGTTCTCTAAATGTTAATGAGGAACTCATATTTGAACATCCTTCACTTTAAAAAGGGGCGGAGACCGCAGAGAACTCTAAGTTTCCTGAAGAAAACCTGCTACCGACCAGGTTTCGTTCACAGACTCAGTTACCATAGTGATTGATTCTGAGTTCAGCTTAACCCGCTTCTTGGAACGGGCTTGGTTTCACCCACTTTCCCGGGTTTGAGTTATCTCTCTTTCTGGAACCGAAAACTCAGAGTTTTACTGAATTTGGAGTTCACGAACTCAGAGTTCCAACAAAACCTACTTCTTGGAACGGGCCCCAGATGTACAAAGACAGAATATCAACAAAGAATGCAGCAAAATATTGAGAAATATTCCCAGAAAAAAAACATAGCTGATTAGCTAGGGAGAATATCAACATTGGCTTGCACAGGTGTGAGACATTTCTCCAAATTGGTTGCCAGACTTGCACACATCTTGGGAGGATTTTCAGTCCACTATTTGACCCATTCATCTCAACAGATTCATTAAATCTTTAAGGCTTGTTGGCAGTCGGTGTTTTAGCTGTCTCCACAGATTTTTTTACCAGTCTGAAGATGGGCCTGGCCACTGTGTGACCTTGTCCCTCTAAAGCTTTGTCTTTAATATCTTGGCAGTTTCTTTTGGGTCATTGCCATAAGAGCAGCCATCCACAATCCACCGTTAATGCGCTGGTTGAGTAAAAGAGGGGGTTATGCAAGATTTCGCTGTACTTGGCATCCTCCACAGGTTTTTTTTTTTTTTTACATCCCTAAAACACTGTTTCTGTTCAAAAAAAAAAAGCAATAGCGGAACATTTTGTCACTGATGGCTTGTTTGATGTGATCTCTGCTGCATTGAGGTCACTCCTTGGCTCCTCACTACTAATTCTCGACAGATTCTTTACTTTTTGCTGTCTTTTTTAGTGACTGGCATCCTGGGTGGTTGTGTTTGGTGGCTAATTGATCAAAGAGTTGTTGCTTTTTTCACAGAATTTCATTTCAGCTTGTTGTGTTAGTTTTCTACTCTGTGAAGTTGCATTTTATGGCAATTCAGTGCATCAGTCATAACTTATCTGCTTTGTTGTAGATGGATGCATAAAAGCTCAAATGAAACTTGAAATAGAGTAACAGCTTGATGGCCTGTTCAGAGTGTACCCTGCCTTCACCCTGAGACGTTTGGTGCTTTATTGCTCATTGTTTATTGCTTGATTTTCTTTTCATGATAACTTGCAAGTGTTTGGCTAGTGGGGCAATCAATTAAATATTTTTGATTTTACCAGAGCTCAAATCTGTGCATAATATGTTTTTTTATTGGCAGGAGGATGCAGATAAAAAATACAAATAAATCAAAGCTTTTACTTTACTTGGCTCCATCCAAATATTTGTTTATATCAAACTTCAAGGTTGTTGATCAGATTTCATGGGTCCATTGACTGTAGATGATAACTGGACCGAGATAGTGTGATGTCACCCATAGAAAATCGTTTACCATTCCAGCTTCAGCAAAGTTACAGTGAGGCAAATACGTATATGAACACCTATCAGCTAGAAATTCAGACCCTCTAAGACCTGTTTAGCCTCGTTTCCACTGAGCGGTCCGGTATGGTATGGTCCAGTCCAGTCCGGTTTTTTGAGCGTTTCCATTGTAAAATGGACCAGGTAAAAAGTACCAAACTGTACCTCTTGGGGGCCCCACTCCGTTGTAGATCCATTAAAAACTGGAACGGAACGGTTGAGGAGGAGCCGCTGTAGGCACCTGTTGATGGGCAGAAAGTGATGACAACATTAGAAAGTGCTAATATAATGCTCATTTAAGCTAACATTTCCAATGTTTGTGAACATTCAGGTTTTTGCGGTTTCCTATGTACTCTTTTGGTCATGAGTCTATATCGAAAATGCCTGCAAACGACAGCAAGACCTAGTCTGTGGTGGAACTGCAAACGTTCCTCGCCGTCATTCCCGATGGTGTGATACAGGGTGAGCTAGCGGCACGCTAGCAGTCTACACCACGCATGCGCCGTGAAGGCAAACCGCTCAGTGGAATCGAGGCTTAAGTTAGTGGAAATGCTCACCAGAATTAACTGGACCATAGAGATGTTCAGCTCGACACCTCCTTCTCAACACGCCATCGATCTCTTTTAACTGTAAGTGTCGCTCAGTAGTGATTCAGTAAACTGCAAATCTTGTGACCGATGGAAACGAGGCCTCTTTACGTCACATCACTTGTTGAGCACATTAACAGTGTCAATGGCCAAACTGTTTGCAGAGCGATATGAACAAAATAAGTGCGGCACTTGGAGCCAAGTAAAGTACAAAATTGCCAGTGTGGCTTCATTGTTGTGATGGAAATCCAAGGACTTCTTAGAGGTTCAGCTGTTCTGGATTGGCTCACAAAAGAGAGCATATTTTGGTGCTGCTCTTTTTTTCTTTTCCATCATTAAAAAATACAAAAATTATGCACAAAATTAATAAATAATTAATAAAAATGTGTTTTCATTCATATAAGTTTGTATTATGTATGTATTTTTATTTATTCCTCATAGATAGAATGTACAAAATAAATGATTAAAATAAAACCATCCATTTACAATTTTATTTGAGTATTTACGTTTTTATCTTTCTGTGCTGCACGTGTACTACCACCCTGCCCGCGGTCAGCGCAAACACCCCCCGCCCCGATTCATTCGTGACTCACGCAGTGGAGAGGATCAAGATCATTCTTGACAAAAGTATATTCAAATCCAATATTACTATACAACATATTTGCCAGAAATAATAGTTGTCAAGTCATTATCTAGATAAAATGACAATTAACCACCTTTGATCAAACATTTTATAAAATGACAAACTTCGCCTGAGCTTTAAATCTTAAAGTCATGAGGTTTTGACAAAATGTACGCTTGGATGTATTACTAACAACTAGTCACTATTTCTAACTGAAATGACTCAAACAGAGTGCCGATCTCAGCCCAGTTCTGTTGAAGTGCGTCAGTGCCTCACGAGGTGTCGATTGGGCCATGACTATTGTACCGTACCACTCCTTACTGGACCCACCCGACTGGACCACTCAGTGGAAACGAGGCTTTAGTCCACCTTTAAATAGTCCACCTCCATTCCACTGATTATCCTATAGTAGAAGCACCTGTTTGGTGTGGTTAGCCACATAAAGACACCTGTCCACCACATACAAGCAGTAAAATTCCAACTACTAACATGGCCAAGACCAAAGAGCTGTCCAAAGACACCAGAGACAAAATTGTAGACCTCCACAAAGCTGGAAAGGACAATTACTTAGCAGTTTGGTAAAAAAAAAAAAAAAAAAAATCCATTAGAAAATGGAAGAAGCAAAACATGACTGTCAGTTTCCTTCGGACTGGGACTCCATGCAAGATCTCAACTGGTGGGGTCTCAATGATCCAAAGAAAGGTGAGGAATCAGCTGAGAACTCCACAGGAGGAGCTGGTCAGTGAAGAAAGAAGAACTATGGTTACTGCTGGTAATACACAAAGACATCATGGTTTGAAGTGTCAATAGAGATTTAATGAAGAGAGAATAATAAATGTCAATTACTCAAGATAAGGAGGGTTGAAACATAGAAACAGTGGATAAAATGAAATGAGATTATATTCTTCTATTTATGACTACCACCTTAAAGCTGCAAATGAAAATACTAATTTATCATGTAAAAGGTCTGATTCCACAAACTCTAATGATTATAAAATTGTCTATTTCTGAAATTCACTGCCTGAAAAAAAAGACGAAGTTTAGCTTGTCAGAGAGTAATATGAAGCTTCAAGATATGGTGCTTTTAAATGTATGTAATTGAAAAAGTTCTCATTTAACTGAACAATTAATTTTCACAAAAGCTAAAGTTCTACTTTTCTTTCAAATTATCTTCAAACAGGAACTAGTTTCTGCAGCCTCTTTCTTCTCGTAACACAATGCTCATCCTTGTGTCAGAACAAAAGTTTATTTCTTGAAGACCGGTACTTTAAATGACTTTCTGTTGGCTTAGTTCAGGCGAGAATGACTCAGAAACCTCCACTGAAGCCTCAGAGCCACCACCCGCTCAGACTAAAGGCGGAAGTGGCTGCTCTGCACCCCCAGCCTGCTCGGAGCTGTTACAGGCCTTCCTATGACTCACCTGAACACCTCTATTTATCACTGTCTGGCTGCTGCAGCGCAGTCGTTCCTCAGCAGGGCCAAGTGGACACCTGAAAAATGTTTTCGGAGTTTTGGAAAAGCGGCTGGCTCCATCCAGCCTTTTTTTGTTTTTGATGTTTGTCTCTGAACCCTTTTTTCTGAGGATTTAGGGCAGAGTCTTGGCTTATCCTCACATGAAGGAAATTCTCTTTGAGATGATCTTCAGGCACAGAGACACCAGCAGTGTTCTTTAACCACAGGTTATTGCTTTGTTCAGCAGGTATAAATGGGGAACTTGAAAAAAATAAAAAGGTTGTGGATTACACTTTAAAAATACTCTGATTTTTAGAAGGAAAGACAAGATTTGGAAGCTTCCTGGTGAAAAAACAAAAAAATATTGATTACCTACTCTACTTATCTTTAGAAGTTGTGACCTGCAAATCAGTTTTTATTTTAATACACATTTCCCATTATTGATGGTACTTTTCTGATATTTTATTGTTTTGAATTATTTAATGATTAAATTGTTGTATTCTGTTTTATGTTTTTTTGTTTTCATTATTCAGCATGTTGGATTTCTGTTGCTGGGGGACCTGTTTCGTCACAGGAAACATTCTTGGTACAGCAGAATGATATTTACCTTGTATACCCACAGTTACACTGCAATTATATTAAAAATGTTGCTGCTATTAAAACTCTGTTTTTAGCATAGTTTGACTGCTATAGGTTCCGTATAAATGCAAAACATAACAGTTTAATTTCCCAGTTATCCTGAAAATAAAATGTGCATTTGCTATGTGTGTACTCCACAAGTTTGTAACAATAGTGTGCGACTCCATCCACTTCACATGATTTGGTCTTCAATGAACACTAATGGGCGGATCGATCCAAAATATCGGTATTGGTACTGATATTGTTGATATTGACCATATCGGATCAAAAGCCCAGGCCTAATGAACTCAGAGGAAAAGTACTAGAAAATCCTCTTAGAATTATTTTATACTATGTATATAAAGTGGGCTTGATGATGGTGCAGTGACGTGGTCCCCAACCCCCAGGGTCCCTTGGTTCCAGACAATCTGGCAAAGACAAATGTCTTTGGAAAGTTTATTTGTGCAGAAAAAGCCATTGAGCAGACAACTACAGAAGAGTATTTTACCTTAAAGAAAAAGAAGCTGAAATTAACAAACAAAACCAGGAGTCCTAATTTATCATCTAAGGCTTTGGGGCTGTTGAAGTTGAGCCTTATTGGATGTTGAAGAAACTCTGAATTATTTTAAAAAGCAAGACAATTCTATGGGTTTACTCACAGCACATCAAAACATACTGGGGAGCATTTAAAAACCTTTGTGCTATCCTAGGTATGTTGATGTTGGGAGTGGGGTCATCTGGACCCCACAAGACGACACGCTGAAATTTTTATTTTTAACGATTTATGATTTTCACTGGTGTCCATGGCAAACAAGAAATCCTGTCCACCTTTGTCCAAATTTGTCATGGTAGGGATAACGCGTCAATGTAAGGGTGGGGTCATCTGGACTCCATAAGATAGCACAAGGGTTAAATCTGTAAAACTATGTTCACACCGCCCTTGGCAATATGAATAGTCAATATAGACGTGTATATTTGCATCTTCCACGCTCAAAACTTTCTCGCTCACACGTCGCAACACAACTTTCTATGACTGTTTACAGGCTCTACAAAACACACGGCCATCAGACACGCGTTGAAAGTTAAACCAGTTGAAGTTTGATGGACTCACCAGGGACTCACATTTGGTAGTGACTTTTAATTCATGGAAGTGCCAACGGTTAAAATAAATGTATTTTGAAGGAGCAATTAACAATTATGGTTTGTGCCCAGATGGAACTTTATGAAAAGACCTTCCCCGCTTATCCAGTAACACCATGGGCTACATGTGCTAAACATACATTCTTGAACGTGTGTCATATGCTCAGTGTGAACGTAGCGTCATGAATCTGTCCACCCTCCTGTTGTTCTACTCTGAATTGATGATTAATTGCTCATTTACCTTAAGCAACGCTCACAGTAATTAAGACAACAAGTGTCACTCTTACACCACTAGTTCGCTGTATCGCAGACACATTCTTGCTGCTTCTTCTCACGTCCCCACTGATTCACATGTAAGACCGATTTCTGGCCTGGTTTGCTGTTTCACATGTCACATGCTTCTGGAGGAGTGAGGCCCTCTTCCTCTGATATGTATTTTCCTCCACTTCTTCAATGAGGTCATCTGCCCAGCACGGTTTCACCGATGGGATTACCGATTCTCGCCTGTTTCAGCAAGTCTCAGGCATATGCAAGAATCCATCACTGAGGATTTACCAATACATTTCTGTTTTAGGCTCTACTGTGCATCTGACAGCAGCTTGACAATCCCCAAACTCTCCAAATAAACTTTCCTGACTTTGTCTTGTGCATGCCTCTACTCAGCATGCGCAGACTCAACAAAACCCAAAGTCCAGTTTCTTCTGTGTCATAAATCTTCTCGCTCTTTGCAACACAACATTTGGCGTACGAGCAGAGCTGGGTCATAGCCCTGTTTCTTGGAACAATTCAATGGTCGCACTGTTAGCATAAACTGTTCCTGGGAATGTTTTAAAGTCAACTAAGCAACCTAAACTGTGATCTGCAATATGTAAGACTTGCAAATGGGTAAAAAACATAAATTATGAGATTATTCCGACTAAGACGAGAAAGACATGGGGACTAAAGAATTTCTGCACTCTAGAAATGAAGTATCTGCAATACCAAGTATTTGTCAATAAGTCGACGTAAATACACAGACATGAATAGCACAATGTTGACATAAGGAAACCATGCAGGAACTGTGAAGAGTGATCACCACCTGTTGTCTTAGCATAGATAGTAATTGTACCAAATCATAAATAGGAGAGATGTGTTTTAAGTGCAGTCAGAGATGGCGAGCATTCCTTGCTGTGGGTAGACTCTTAGATATGGTTGTGTCTGAAAAAACAGTGATGGAAAGGCACATCGTTTTTTTCTTTTCAGCTCTCTTCTTCTCTACAGTATATTAGGACCTATAGTATGCCTGACAGGTGAAACAGAACCAAAGGAGATAGAGTTCTATAGTCTCTAGTGAGATATATATGGATGACAGAGGGGTGTCTCCAGAAGATCAAGAGGAAGTAGCAGTCCTTAGTAACCTCAAACTGAGAAAGAGCATCTCGACACTCATAGTCCAAAGCCGTTTTTCTATGAATATCTTGAACGAAGGGACGGGTAGTGGTTGGGAGTTTGGCATAGCGACCTTAGGTCTAGGTGGGCAGTCGTCAGGATCTTGGAAAGGGAATATTTGTGGATCAGGTAAAGGTTGAGAACCAACGCATGAGGACTTGTGGTCAGAAGGAATCCAAAGGTGGATAAAGTGAACTTGGCTTCACATGATCTGAATTCTGGAACAAGTAGCAAACTACAACAATCTGGCAGTAGAACAACAATATTAGAATTCCAACCTGATGATACGTTAGTGGTGTGACATTCGATTAGAAGTTGAACAAAAAGGAAGGGGAAGGGAGCTTCTGGCCAGCCCAGTGTTTTTTACATCATAATTAAACTCTTCGTCAAACTACAGTCCTTCGTCTGCTCCCGATTCACAACGATTTGAATAAATAAATACTCAAAAATCCAATTTCAACTTAATTTTCTTCATAATGTCCTCTATCATCAGGAAAAATGTCACGAGAATGTTAAAAAAAATACAATTTACATTGGAGCGAACACTCTTCTTCTGCATCAAATTCACATGATTTATGCTCTTGTGGTTTTCACTCAGACGGGGGATGCAAGTCTGACATTGTTTTACTCAGATGATCCTTCTCCTCCACACAATGAGTCACAAAGAATATTAATTTACTTCTGTTGAGGAAAAGCAGGCATTTATGTGAAAACTAAAGTATTTTTTCCTCACTGGTATAATATGATTCTGTAAAAAGTGGATTGAGATGATTCATTTTAGTTTAATTTGATGTAAACATGCAATGAAGAGACTTTTGACTCTCAAAGACTTCTCTGCTACATGACAGCTACACACTTAGCAGGAAGTGTACACGGGGGGGGGGGGGGGCAACAATGCTAGGATCAGGAGTGTATGAAAATAGATTAAAAGGAATCATCCAGTTATCAAGCAGCTGCAGACAATCTCTGCGTAGTGATAGCAGGTTGCTTCACAGAGGAGGACCACCGCTGCTCAGGCGTCCTGTGAGCTGTGTTTGGACACTGCAGCTGTAACTATAGATTTAATTAAACTGCTAAGAGGATTACTGATGAAGTACTGGGGTTTAGCACTGTGAGCAAAGACCTGCTCTGCTTCCACGTTGAGCGTACCGAAAAATGTGATAGCTTTCCCCACAAACTTTGATTTCGCTGAAGGCAACGCCAACAGTGCTGGGCTTTGTAGCTCAGAAGACGAGCGTGTTTATTTGTGTAAGGTTGACTTGGCAGATGCCCGTGTCATTTCTGTACATGAAGAAAAATCCTACATGACAGACACGAAGAGCAGGCTCAGAACAGGCTTCTTTTTGTGACACTTTTCAACTACATCTTACAGTTTAGCTCCACTGATTTTAGCAGCAATGTCAAGAAATGAGGCTAAAGTTCAAGAAATTAGAGTCTATATCTGGAAACTATTAAAAAGAACTGAGCTGTTTTTTAAATCTTGTTTTAGCATGAATGAATATTATATACTATTATAAACTTAGTATGTATTTAGATATTTTAACATTTTTTGCATAATTTTATTGCTCTAAGCATTCTTGTGCGATTTAAATTCGCCCATGACCATTTTTTTAATTTGAAAAAAAAGCTTTTGACCAAAATCTCACAACCTAAATTTCTTAAAAAGACATTTTTCATGTTAATCTGTTTGTGTGTACACACAATGACAAACTAACATATAATGTAAGAAATAACGAAAATTAGACAATACTACAAATAGTAAACAGAGATTTGCAAAGTCGATGCAGTTAGCCACAAACGAAAGTAAACAAACTGGTAGTACATTGAGTCCATTGAAAAATATTAAGGCCGGGAATCGATAATATATATATCTCAAACATGAAAAAAAATTAATTGCTATATTTTTTATTTTTTTAGTATTTGCCGACCACTTAATATCTGCGAATAAACACTATGAAATCACACACAAAACTCTACATTTAAAAAAAATATTTTTAAGTAGTGCCGTCAATCAATTACAAAAAAATTCTGATTAATCAGACTTTTGTGTTGGAATTAATCACAATTAGACAAAATGTTTTACCTGGTAAAATGTACTTGTACAATATGGCACTGAACCATGGATCAAATAATCCGCTTTTTGTTAAGAAGTGATCTAAACCACAAAAATAACAAGAATAAAGTAGTAATTGAAGTACCGATTGAGTATTTATTTTTTTGTAAGCGACCATGGTATAAGCAGGATAATACCTGACCACAGAGTTAAAGTGAAGGACTGTTTCTTTGAATAATTTGTGTTAAAACATATTAACGTGTACATTTTTTTTCTTTTTGATTAATCACGTGCGTTAACGCGTTAATGTTCACAGAACTAAAAAATATTGTAATAATGGAGGTAAACAAAAAACACTGATTATTCAGACTATAATGGACTAGATTTTTCTGTGCCACTACGACCATAAACATAAACTGGGATGTTTTTGTTTGTGCCACACCTAGAAAAGCAGTTATTCACTATATAACCCTATCCTTAAATGAGCTCCTTTTTCAGAACATCTCATGCCTGTAAACATAGCCATTGACAAACACATGCATCTTCTAAATGTGGCGATGTTTAATTCCCTCTCCATCTCCTTGACAGCAAACTCGGCCCTGTCCTCCCATACATGGGTACAAGTTCTGAATGATATCTTGTCATCTCTGAGCAAATCCAGCTGCGTGGGGATTGGAGGAGCGACGCACACACCGGGATGTCACTAAGCAGCTATTTTAGTTTTTAGTGGGAACAGACAAATGCCAACAACGACAGGGATCCTCCACATAACATTATTAATGTCAAAAGCTTTATGAAAGGTGGGAAAACAAAAACGGATGAGGAGATTGTGGGAAAATAGGTGGATAGAGATAAACTGCCCAAATGAAAACAAAATTTAAAAAGTGAGTTGTTGGTGACTCAGCTTGGTCCAAAATATAAGCTAAACAAGTACATATCCCATCATCCACTTGGCAGCCTCTGCATTAATAGGCATTGGTAATCTTCTTCTTTTTTTTTTACCTTTAGGATCTTTTAAATGACCAGAAATGTTTTTCTCTACATACTTTGGTTATGGAACCAAAAATTGGCAAAAGCTGTTTTGTGGTTATCTACAGATACATTTTGCCACATTTAGTACTTGATTGATTAAAGACCCACATCGATCCTCTCTTTGATTTGTTGTAAAAGTGTCCGAGTGGTCTTTATGGCTGTATTCAGACTGGAAAAACGATTTGTTTCAGACTCAGCTCGCTTCTGGATCGAGTTCTAAACGTTGCATTTGGTCTATATTCAGATCTACCGGAGATTTCTGTCCTGGACCAAAACCAAATGACTAAAGATCTCTTCAGTCATTGGCCAACAGTTACAGGGGCGGGTCAAAACAGAAAGAGAAAGGCCGAGGCATGCTGCAAGGCTGTATAGTGGACGCCATGGCTATGGCTACGAGGTATGCTAATAAGTGTTTGTGACGTATAGATTGTCGGGAAAACAGTTTGAGAAGCAATGTGTTGTTATGCTCCCTGATCCCCCAGGAGAGGAGCGCGAAGCTGCAATGGAGACTTACTGCAGCCAAGATCCCTTCTCAGGCTCTGGAGGTCCACACAGTGCTTTTGAAGGCTCCCTCCATCAGCTTGGACGGGGCCCACACCCTTCCACCACTGCACCTGAAAGAAATCAACAAAGACACACATGCAAAGATCCACAAAGACACAGAAGTCCCACTCTGACAGAAATACACAAAACGCAGAAAGACAGAACGAAGAAAAAGATCAAACCAAATACGGCCACAAACATAACACTGTATCAAGTTAAAATTTGGTTTTATGAGCTTTTAATGAGTTGCTGTTACATCGCTGCCCACGTTTATCTGCTAATGACTGGCTACGGTGGCCGTTTTGGTCCAGTTATTTCTCTCTCGGAGTGATTCGTAGTCAGACTGAGGAATCTCAGAACGAACTGAAGCTCAGTCCGATTGGAAACAAATAGACACCACCTTGAAAGATTGGTCAGAGAGAAGTTCTTGGACCTGGACCAGAGTTTGCTTGGGTGTATTCAGACTGAAACTTTGTCCTGGATTATCAGGAGAAACTAACTCTGGTTCATTTTAATAAGACTAGACGTGTCCAGTCTGAATACACCCTTAATTATGATTATGGTGTTTTTAGCCAAAATCATAAAACTGTCATAGAAAACAACACAGGTTATTTGATTTTAGCTAAATACCGCATAGTCATATTTAAAAGATGATTGGAGACACTATGAAAATAGATCAATAGATGATCAAAGTGGATCTTAAAAAAACCAAATGTATAAATATACATGCATTTTTCTATTCTTTTGAAAAAAAGTGGATTTGTTATATTTTCATTAACCCAGTTATAAAGATGACGTTTTGTTTTTTTTTTTTCTTGCAGAGTGTTTAGAATGAAGCTTGAAGATGAAATCTACAGCACTTTAAAGAAACATTAATTGTGTTAGACAACCAACATTTTTGGGTTGTGGCATCTTACAACACAGGGCTAGAGCTTAGCAGACATAGAATTTTTAATTTCACTCTGAGGTTTTCTCGCTCAGAACAGGCAGAAACAATGCACCGCACACTAGAGCTTCTCTCTGGGCTGGAGTGAAATCAGCATGAAGGCCTCGTCCCTCGTGGTCTACAGTAATGAAGCAGGAACAAAGTTTTTGATTGCTTCCCAGCTGCATGTAAAGCCTCTTTCCCCTGGCTTTTCTTTCTCCAGCTGACACGTCACAGGCTCTCCTTGGCAACCGGATCAGAACCCCTCTCCCTTTTCATTCATACATTTCCCTGTGACCCAATTTTCCCCTGGTTTATGCAGCATAAAAAGATGAGACACAAAGGCAATTTTTCACAGGTCTTAAAGCCTTTTTCATATCAGACAAATTGCATAAATTGAAAAGGGTCAAAAATGCTGTAATGTAATCACCATGGCTCTTTGAATTAAGCCGGCTTGTGTCACACAACTGTATAAACCTTATTATAGTAACTGACAGGGATTCTGTGATGCAGATACTGTAAGATACTGCCTACACAATCAGGTTGTGAGGATTGTGGACTTTGGTTTCATTTTTGTCAGTTGTGTTAAGGGTTTTGGTCATGTTTTGAATTGTTTCTAAGTCACATCAGTTTCAGGCTTGTCAATATTCACAGCTGTCTTCATGAAAGACACCATGAGCGAGGGGCAAAGACTCAAGACCACAAAGGCACCAGGTTTAACTTGCCTTCTCTGTCCAGGGTTCCTGTTAAGACTTCAGGAACCTGAGCTCCTGTGGAGCAGGAGGAGCCAATGCGGTTTGTGCGTCCTCTCTGATGAGGAACGACAGAGGCTGGCACAAAGGCTCTGCTTATTTTGTGGGAAGAAAGGCCATCTGGTGAGAACCTGTCCAGTAAAAAGAGGGGCTCAGCAGAAATAAGGAGTTCACTTTTGAGCCGAGCCCTATTGGATCCAAAAACCAAACCCAAGTCCACAATCCTCACAGTACACCTTCCCAAAAGGGCAGAACCCAGATGCCCCAAAACAAAACACTTGGTAGGAGGGGGCATGGAGAAGCTAAAACCAAACCCAAGTCCACAATCCTCACAGTATCCCTCCCCAAAAGGGCAGATCCCAGATGCCCATATACAAAACACTTGGTAGGAGGGGACATGGAGAAACAAAAACCAAACAAAGTCCACAATCTTTGGAGTACCAGTTCCCAAAAGACCAGATCCCAGATGGCCAAAGACAAAACACCCGATAGCAGGGAACATGGAAAAACAAAAACCAAACCCAAGTCCACAATCCTCACAGTACTTCTCCCAAAAGGCCAGATCCCAGATGCCCATAAACAAAACACTCGGTAGGAGGGGACATGGAAACATAATTTACGCCATAATAACCAGGTATTGTTTTTTTTTTTTTGTTCCAAGACACAAAAAACAATCTGGGAAAAATGCTTTTTGTGTTAAAGCTCCCGACTGGAACAACCCCTTCTTTATCTTTACATTCCATTTCATCTCTGTCATTGTTTAAGAAAGCTCTTTCAATTCATCTCAAACATTGTTGTATTTGTTTTTCAATTCTGACTTGTCAACCTCCTATTGTATCTGCTTTTTGTATGATATTTTGCAAATGTGTTTATCTAAACTTTCTGAAATGTCATGTTGGATAGGGGTGGATTTTGAGAACCTGTACTGCTGTGTGTGTGAATGCGTGTGTGTGTGTATGCTTGCTATGTGTACTTAATCTTTGTTTTTACTATTTTGTTGGGTTCTTACTCTGTCACTTGTTATTATTTCTTGAAATGGAGGACACTCATGAAAACGAGATGTTCCATCTCAAGGTGTTTATCCTCCTACTTTAGTAAAAATGTGTAAAAAAAGAAATAAATAAAAACAAAAAACAAACCAATGTCCACAATCCTTGACAGTACCTCTGCCCAAAAGGCCAGATCCCAGATGCCCAAAAAAAAATACTTGATAGGGGGTCGACATGGAGAAACAAAAACCAAACCGAAGTCTACTATCCTCACACAGATACTGAAAGAGCAAAGAAAAGGTAAGTCATTTAAAGAAAAAACTTCAAATCTATATTTAAAAAAAATGCTGATTATTATCAAAATGTGCACTGCAGAGATATTTGAACCCAAAGTTGAGGAAAAGCACACACTGAGCAGAAAATATGGATTTTTACGTTATATCCCACCGATTGAAGTTTTTTTTAAAATCTCTCATGAGATTTCAATTAATGATCTTTGCTTTTCTGAAGGCAGGCTGGAAAACATTGAAGTTTTTCTCTGATAAACTGAGAATTCAACTTCTAAGGTAAGAATTTGGACCGTACCCAGGCTAGCATACTTCAGTTGGCCGGTAAATCAAAATGGGAGCCGCGTCTTCGTCTTTGGCCAAATCTGGCCTGTGGCCCTGAAACAAAATGATTATTCCTCGCATTCCAGTTAATGACTTTGGCACATCTGCATACAGTGCTCTCTAATACGTATCAATTAACTGCAGCCGGAATTAGTGGTGTGGGCAGAGTGCTGACATCAGCCATTCAACAGAGACATCCTCCCAAGACGTTGGCTAAATCTTAGAGCTCAGAGTTTTGATGGTGACCTAATGTCAGAAGGTCCTGTCGGTAAAAGGCACAAAAGTTTGAAAGCCTTAATTAGGAGTAAAAAAGTGTTGGATTAGTTTAAAATGAACTGAAACATGTTGATGAGCTGTTTCTCCAGACAGGAAAGCTCATTTATCCAAGCAAAATAACAAAACTTTTCCACTTTTGGGCATTTTGTGGAGTTTTACTTCTTCTTTTTCTTTTACAGCAGGATCCAGCTGTTTCCGCATTAGTCATGATCTCCCCCTGCATATGGTGCATATACCGCCTGCCTCCGTCTCTCCTGCCAGATCATTATCTCCACTCCAGTTTGGCCCGGTTCAGTTGGTTCAGTTGTTTTATAGTTTGTGATTTTGTGGATTTATTTACCCAGAGTTCCTGTCATGCAGTGCTATTGTTCATGTTCTATCAGTAAGTTATTAAAGTTTGTTTTATTTCTTCATCCGCAGCCTCCAGTGTGCCGGTTTGTTTGGGTTCTTTCTAGAGACAGAAAAGGAAGGACAAAAAACAAGGAAGTAATGTGAGAGAGTGGAAGGAAAGAGACCTAACCACAGATCTGATTTTGATTTCAAGCAATTCTGTCCTCTGGCGGTTGTAGTTATGACACCAATGAGTCCAGTGAATATGGGAACACATGAGGTGTGACCTGTACGTGTTAGTTTTGTTCTGTATCTTAGCTTTTTGCTAGTTCATCACTGGACAGAAATCTCAGAAGTTAATCCTGCTGCAATGCTATGGTGAAGAAATAACCATATTCAGTGAAAGCCACCATCTTCTGTGACTGGTTAGGGTCGAGGTTGACAAGAGTGAAGACCCAACACATTCTCGTCCCCAAGTCGTCACGTATTGTAGTTTGGTTAAGGACCCCTACCCGTCACTTTTTGAAGTTTAGGATGTCCCCTGTTTGTGGTTTTTTGACGTGCTGGCTGTTCGTAAAATCAAGGGTCCGCAACCCTTGGGACGCGGTACTATATACATGGACACAGACTAGTCCTAGATGCATCCAGTACTGGTACATAAACCCGGTACCAGTACCCTAACCCAGACATGGTACTGGATGCAGTACCAGACGTGGTACCAGAACCAAACTGATACCAGGCCCGAACGTGAACCAGTCCCGGGTTAGGGTTCCAGTACTGGGTTTGGTCCTGTTACCGCAAACTGGTCTGGAAGATGTGAACCCATAATTTAAAGGAAACAGCTAGCATGTCAAAATACGTAATTCGTAAGTGTCCACATATGTCTAACAGATCTTCAACGCATGTACGACTGATGTATAACTTTTATATTATGTATACGCTGCACATATCACATTTAAATGACGTAATTGACACACAAATTACAAATGAAATGCATATAAATAGCACAATAATCACGCACGATTCAGGCATGATTCGCATTTTGTCACACGTAATTAATCGCCCAGTTTTAGCACTCAAGCAGTCTATACTGAGCGCAGGTTCTCCTGGTCCGCTGTCTGGCTCAGCCAAACTGGGAGCGGGGTAACGGGTCTCTTGCATGTCCGACATTGTGCAAAAGACGGTCATAGGAGGGCGCATATACAACTCTGGATGCGCCGCCTTGGCTCTTCTCATGGATCTCCCCATCTTGGTGGGGCCACTCCCCCCTGGTGGGCTGCCTCGGCTGGCGCCTAGCAGCTGACTTAGAACTGGTGTAGACCAGGGATATCCGACTATTTCAAAGCATCCCGAGGGCCCATGACAGGTGTTGATGCGATGTAATTTCTGCCCAGTGCTCTGAATATCAAAGTGAAGAAATGTTTGCGTTTTTTTTTTTTATTTACTTCTTCTGTAGTTTTAACCTGGCCAATTAGTGATACGTCTGCAACAATTTTAAATAAAATACCACATTTTTTTCTCACTTTTTCCACATATCGTCACGTATGACTAATTCTCCATGTTTTTCCATATTTTTGTGCAAAATGTAGTGACTGTGTGACCGTTCCTTCAGCCTCTTTCATCTAACTCTCCTAAGATAAGAAACACAAGGGTTTGGACACTTATGATTTAAGGATCCTTTTTTTTCTGCAGTGTTAGAGTTTTTTACTGGAACCCTGATTTTATGTGCCTTTCTCATCTGCATGACTTCCTTTGATAAAGACACCTGGAAAGCTGACAAATCAGCCCTCACAGCCTGCCACCTGGATCCATATAAAGCTCCTGAGCAGACACTGAGAAGTCTCACTTTGTGGTCCTCCTTCGGCTGTGTTGGTGTCTTTGAACAGTAAAGTGTCTCCTGAGTGCTGGAGAACGTGTGGGGGTGGATAGTTAAGATGGTTCTTTTCACAATTCATGTGAGTTATTTTATTACTTTTCAGTCATTTCAAAATACCAAAGTTCAGTGACATAAATGATTATAACCTTCTTAAATAAATGCACAAGGCACACAGGACATGGTTACCCCTCAATTTACAGACTAAATTCAATAAAAGACAAAGTCATATCGACTTATAAGGACATAAAATATTCCGAAAACCAAGATTTAGAACAAAGGTTTTGGAGAGATCTGTTGCAGTTTATGGTTCTAACATATGGAATAAACTGGACAACTGCCTTTAGAAGTATTATTAACAGTGTGGATTTAAAATATAGCCACGAGGGGGCCCAAGCCAGGGTCTCGTTGTGCCGGTCCCAAGCCCGGATAAATACAGAGGGTTGTGTCAGGAAGAGCATCCGACGTAAAATCTTGCC
>NC_050530.1:22700327-22700502 GCF_002922805.2 Oryzias melastigma | reverse complement strand
TACAGAGGGTTGTGTCAGGAAGGGCATCCGACGTACAATCTTGCCAAATCAAATATGCGAATCAGACCTACGAAATCCATACCGGATGGGTCGAGGCCCGGGTTAACAACGACCGCCATCGGTGCTGTTCACCGACAGGGTGCCGGTGGAAATTGGACTACTGTTGGTGGAAGAA
>NC_050530.1:22692381-22698758 GCF_002922805.2 Oryzias melastigma | reverse complement strand
TAGAGGAAGACCAAAGAGGAGGTTTATGGATGCAGTAAATGAAGACATGAAGGTGGCTGGTGTTAGAGTGGAGGATGCTGAAGACAGGTTTAGATGGAGGGAACTGATTCGCTGTGGCGACCCCTGAAGGGAAAAGCCGAAAGGAAAAGAAGAAGATTAACAGTGTGGTTTTAAGGCAAATATGACAGATAATATGTAGAAAAAGTAGTTAATGCTAATGAACCTTGTGTAGGTAAATATGATTATGATTTGTGTTTATATGTTCATATAAAATGTAGGCTGAGCTTAATATTTATGTTAAGATCATTTTCATTGTCTTTGTTTGATGTACTTTTGTTGATTTAGCAATAGGGGCAGATTTATTAACTGCTATAATTTCATTTTGTATTATTTCGATGATTTATGTTATTAAATGACAAAAAAATGACAACCTTTTTTGAACTGGATTTTTTTGTCTGGTCCTGGTTCACCACAAGTTATGTAAAGAAACACTCAGAAATACAATTTTAAAAGAACACATTAAAAACAAAAAACACAATTTTCACTGAAGTGGGTCTTTAATGTCAGGATTTCTAGGTATGATTTTGTTCTGTTTACATCCATTTCTGGTTGGTCCCTACATACCCTCCTATCATATTTTCAATAGTAATAAAACTCCTTAGAATCGAAATGATTTTGTCATATGTTACCATCCCCTAAAACCCCAGAGACGGACTGTCTTGTAGATGAAACGCCCAGATACAAACCTAAGATCAGGTTACAGCCAGCACTGAAAACTACATGTGACAGTAGTCTATCAAAATTAAGAATAGCACTGAATCCATCTTTAATTCTTAACTATTGTTTCTGAGGTCCAAATATGTAAACATGCCTGGTAAGCAGCAAAGGTAACAACAGTAAAACTCATATTCTAAAGCTGTTTTTCAAAAATAACCAGGGTCAGACATATTTATGCAAGAAAAAATACAAAACAGAAGTGTTGCAAAAGTGAAACTGCAAAAGTGTTGACCTGTCCACTTTCCTCCCATTTTTCATCTAATCAAATTCTGAGAAAACTTCCTTCAGCATCAGCAGGTCATATAGTTGTTTCTCTCGTGTTAAATGTTTTCTCCCTATTATTTTCTTGAACATGAAGTTTTGTTCTTGAGCATATTTAGACGGATAATCCAACTCATGGCGTGTTTTTGTCCAAATAAATCTTCCATATTGATCAAATAAAACAGCACAACAGGCAACATTTTGTATCAAGTGTAGCGGTAAAAGTAGAATATTATTGGCATGTTTTGTATTCAGATATAGCTCCATGTACAGTAAGTGAAGATAAGATAAATGTTTTTAAGTCCAAACATTATTTAGTTTTTGGTGCTTTATTCATTACAAACTTTACCCACATTTTTGTGTTTTTTTTAATTGTTATTGATTTTATTCGATGTATCTTATGACTTTTTATTGCTTTAACTAATGTTTATATATATTTTGGTTAAGTACCTTGTGTTACATTAAGTTGATTAAAAATACTTTATAAAGAGATGAAATAAATAAATATATTTGCCTCATTAGAAGTATAGTCATATGACCTTAATATGTAGATGAACACCTTAAAACAGCTTTTGTGTTTCTGGTGAATCCAAATTTCAATGTATATATAAATAAACGAATAAAGGCTAAAACTGGACCTGATACTCTGGAGAAAATCCTAAAATCACACCCAACACCCAAAATAAAATAAAAAAAACCCACCAGAAGGTGCTGAAGCACAAAGAGGAGGATCTCGGGGAGAATAAGAACACCCAGGAGGACAAAAAGACCAGAAACAACTGTAAGAATCCTGGAGGCTGATAGAAGAGAGCTCAGCAGCTGAAGCCAACAGAAAAAAAACTAGCTTCTTCAGATACTACTCATCAAACAGAAGTGTTAGATGAAAGAAAATGATCTAACTTCACGTGTGCTGTCTTAGCAATTCCAAAAGTGAACCCTCTTACTGTTTCCATGCCACAATCTGGACTTACATTGAAGTAACAATTTCACCTAAAACAATTAAATGTGACACTTTACTAGCTGCAATTATTGATTTAACAAGAAGGAAGCCTAAAGGCACAGAGTGAATAACCGAGCACGCCCAATGATTCGATGTACTCGGAACAGCGTGTACAACAGCAACAGCAGAGATCTGACTGCACTGCATCAGCCTCACGTCATCAAAGTCATAATTATTACAGCTTTCTGGCAATCTTTTACAAATCTGATGTTTTCTACCTTGAGGAAGCTCTGATGTGGATTCTGGAGTCATTTAGTGAGACTTTGATTGTTTTAAACTAATTCGGATGTGTTTAGTTTAATGGTTTATTTGAAAAAAAAGATCATTTCCATTTATAAATAACTCCATGAAGACAATGGTACATGTAAACAAGCTGCTTTTTTGGCAAAAAAAAATAATCTATTCAGGCACAAAAAGAAAATTAAGTTAAAACAATTAATATATGAAACTACTTTCTATCTTGAGGTAGCTTGATAAATCTACCATAAGGAAATTCAAACTTCCTGTTAGAATTTAAAAGTGTGAAATGAAGGACACGCTCTTAAAGGGTCACCAAACAGGGAAGTTGGAGGCTGACTCCACCCACAGCCGAAATGTGAAAATCCAGTCAGCTTGGAGATAGGACTGTTATTATTACTGGAGCTGCAGATCATGATTTGAGATCTGAAATAGTTTGACCAATCACAAAATTCAACTGTAATACCTCAATTCAACCTGTAGGGGTTAGCCCACAGGCGGTTTTTGACTATGTTTTCAAGAATTCTTTTCCTTTGGGCTTTTCCCTTCAGGGGTCGCCACAGCGAATCAGTTTCCTCCATCTAAGCCTGTCTTCAGCATCCTCCACTCTAACACCAGCCACCTTCATGTCTTCATTCACTGCATCCATAAACCTCCTCTTTGGTCTTCCTCTAGACCTCTTTCCTGCAGCTCTAGACTCAGCATCCTTCTACCAATATATTCACTGTCTCTCCTCTGAACATGTCCAAACCATCTCAGTCTGGCCTCTCTGACTTTATCTCCAAAACCTCTAACATGTGCTGTCCCTCTGATGTATTCTGCTGTCCCTCAAGAACTAAACAAGTTTATTTTAATTTTTCAAAAATCTAGCAATGACCAACAGACATGACTTTTAAAGCCCCATTTATAGAGGTCAACAGACAAAAAAAGTTGATTTAGGGTTTGGTTACCCTTTAAAGCTGCAAACAGCTCCCGATCTTTAACATAAATAATTGATTAGACCAGGGGTGTCAAACTCAATTGCGCTGGGACTGAACAGGATAAACATTTATTGAACACTCTATAAACTACATTTTTTAAATGTTAAAAACATATTTTTGTCACATTACTATGAATAAAAACAGGCAGAAATATAATTCCAGAATAAATCAACTTAAACCTTAAATAACTTTGAATATTCTACTCTCCGTAAAAAAATATTTTTATCAAAATAATTCAAGTTAGAAATAAACTCGAGATAATATCGGGTCATTAATAACAATAAAAGGATCTGGAGGGCTGAATCTGGCCCCCAGGCCTTGACTTTGACACGTGCTTTAGACTAAAGACGGCCATTATACTTTCTGTGTTTGAGTAAATTACCACATCATCAGCGTAACATCCGAATTTAAGGCACATTAAGAAGATCAGTAGTTTAAAAACAAAAAAGTTGAGCCCAGACTTAAATCTTGGAGTACACCAACACGCGTGCAAAACTCTCATGTTCTCGTGTCGCTACTCAGATTTTCATTGCTTTTTTCCGGCTCTGTGTACAAACGTGCAAACACTTGTTGAAAGCTAAACCAGGTCAAGCTTTTACCATTCAGGGACTTGGATTTAACATATCCCAAATCTCAAATGGTCCTACAATTGGAGAGGTAGGGGAAGAACTCGGCACACCTGTAGGTGTATGATAGTATCAGGTACCCACAGTCCAGTATGAACCTGTGTTAATGCATTCTTGAGTGTGCATCACATGGCCGGTGTGAGTCCAATGTCATCAGCTGGTCATGTTTTGGCAGTGAGTTTCTTCTGTGTCTTTTGAGCAACTTACTATTATCACTTCATGTGGCTGGAAGAGAAAAAGAACACGAGAGTTAGCATCACAAGCTAGTTTTGGGTAGTTTTAATGACTTAGGGGTCTTCTTTCATGTCATTGAGGTTTTTTTGTTTTGTTGTTCCTCAGTTTCAAGCCAACCTTCTACTGAAACACACTAAAAATCAACAAATCTGCAAAAAAACAAAACAAAAAAACTACATAATCCTAATAGATTAACAAAATACAAAATTAAATTAAAAAAATGATATAATTGGTTACACTTAAAAAAATATATCTGATTTAACTGTATTACAATATCACTTTTAGTTTATAAACTCAAAATGGTCTGAAATCTTCATAAAACTGAAAGAGTCATTATAAAAAACTGTAAGAATATTTTAAAAACAGATTATAGGTTAACCACTCCTGTAAATGGTGCCTAAACAGGACTTTAAAAAATGAATCTTGAAGCTTTTACTGATTGCTTTAAATAACCTTAAAACAACTCATTGTGACAAAAATTAAAACATAAAGCAAAACTAAAATCAGAAACAGACTTCTTGAACATTTTGATATCATAATTATTGAAATAGCTCAATGGAGGCTAAAAGTTTCAACAAAACATGCAGATGAACGAATATTGATTCACTCAAATAAAATGCAAAAACCTTTAAACGTAGAACTTTAACATAGTTTTTATGCATCTTTTGGCTAAAGAAGCCATATAAATCCAGCTAATTCTTTAACGTCTGAAGTTACTGTGGAAGCCATCTCTAGGAAACTGTGTTTATTGTGCTACTTTTGAATTATGCTTTTATTTCAGAGCGTTTAATTGAACCAATATTGACCGAATCAAGCCCAGATTTGTGATTGGCTGAGAGGCATAAGCTGCCCTTGCTTGTTTGATTTAATTAATTGAAGCTTTGAAGCAGCAAAGCACAGTAATCTTTGACTGTGATGGTGGAATTTAATTTAAAGTTTTTTTTCTCATATTTTTTATTATTTTATGCAAAGGGAAAAGTTTCTGCAACGTCAAAACAAAAATGTGAGACTGTTATAGGGAGAACCTGTCAAATTTGTACAGTATTTAGCTCAATTAAAGGAAATATATAAGAACAGATAATTGTCATTTTTCTTGTTTTAGGTATTTTTAATTACAGAGAACACAGAAAAATATGTATTTTTCCTAAAAAAATATGTTGGACATTTATTTTCCAAAGCTCTTTCCTTAGACTTTAAAAGCATGAAAATATGAGGAATAAAACATTTTTTAATTTACTTTTGACATGCCTGCTTGGGTTCCAACTTAAATAAGGTTTTCTTCCAAAAGTAGCTGAGAAATGAAAGTAGTGGGATTTATCGCTTGTTACCACGCCTTTTAAATTGCAGTGTTTGGGCTGAACAAATCTATAAAGGGATGAGGAAGCTGCAGTGGCTCACACATATAATGAACATGTAATAAGGAGATACTGCACTGTTTACCACTGAGTCTTAAAGGGGGAAAGTTGCAGATATTTAATTTGAGTTAATCAAGTGTGACAACATTCACAGAGGGAAAATGGAGTTCCCTTAAATTTGACTGGCAGCATAAAGACCAGAAAAGTATTTTAGCCAAAGAATGGAACAGTTGTGTTGCTTTCACAATCAGAAATAAAGCAGTTTTTTTCCAAATATGCACTAAAACAATCTTCAGTACTCATATTTTTTGTCTAACTTTTCTAAAAATGCAAATTTTTATTCAGATCATTGGAACACAGGCAAAGGAAAAACAAAGTCTACAGTTTTCTGAGGTGCAGACTCATTTTATATAAAGTGGATAAATGAAGTTCAATAAAACGTACATTTTCGGAACATAGTGTAATGGTATTGTCAATGGGGCACTCACTGGACTGTTTCACTGAAATGGACGCCAGCCAGGATGGTCGACTAGCATCATGAAATCACAGGAGGAGTAACGGCATATGGTCCGGAAACTGAGAGGGTGGGGGGTGGTGGGGGAATGCCAGACTTTCTATAGATCCTAAACCCTTCAACCTCAACAAAACTGGGATTTGTCCACAGATGGCCGACAAACAGTATTGGTCAAAAACATAATAAACTCAAACATCATAAAGTTAAACTTAACATGAGCTCCAGACCACACGTGACTCCCTGTAGTCCAGGGGTTTCAAACTTAATCGTGCAAGGGGCCAAAATCCAAAACACACCTTAGGTCGCGAGCCGAACAGGATAAACATTTATTGAACACTCTAAAACTACATTTTTAAAACTTTACCGTAACTTTCTAACATAATTATAAATTAG
>NC_050530.1:22632077-22692237 GCF_002922805.2 Oryzias melastigma | reverse complement strand
TATTTTACTCTTCATAAAATATATTTTGTAAAAAATCATACAGTTAGAAATAAGCGTAACATAATATTGGGCTATCAATAACAATAAGATAAAATGATCTGGAGAGCCGGATAGAATTACCAGGAGGGGCTGATTCGGCTTTTACACTTGTGCTGTTGTCAGTCGGCCATTGAACAGTGTTGCCGTGAGCGCCACTGCTAAAATTTTCAAGCCATCGGATTATTCATCCAGCTTTAATTCACATGACCTTGGGCTTCATTTAAAAAAATTAAAAATATTAAATATTGCTAAGTCCTATATGTTCCCGGCGGGCTTTTTTAAAGTATCTCCGCTACAGAAAACGTGAAAGAGCTATACTATCCAGACAACAAACTTCCCGTCGTCCTCCACGGGGGACTCTCTAAAAGTTTACAAAAGCCCGGAGGGTTACGATGGACTAAATCTGAGCTTTTAGTCAACATTCAGCTGTGTAATCTTCAAACAAAAAAATGCTGCATCATCACTGGAAGTGTTATATTCCAGGCAGCGGAACATTAGCATGGCTAGCAGCAGGGTCAGAGTGTTTGTTGACATTAGCTTGGATAACACGTCTGGTTGGCATTTTTCTTTTTCTTTTCTCTGGAAATAGAAGATGGTTGAAAATAGATATAATAAAGTCCAGACTCTATGGATTATCACTCTTTCTTCCTACAAAATAGATAAACATATCAGGATCCACATTTTGATTGCTACGTTAGCGCTAGCTAACTTAAACACGGCACTGCTATCCCCACAAACTGCATGAAATGAACTGTGGTTTTACACTAGCGTCAATCCGAAATCACTATTATTTCATATAATAAAACTAAGTAAGCTTATATACGGTAACATACGTGATATAAAGTAATCGTTGCACAAGTGGAATCCGACCGCTGGAGGGTCAGTCTTTCAGTCTTGTTTTGCTAGCTCCTGGCTCTTTTAATTAGCTCGCCTCTCCGGATCTTTAGGAATGTAATAAAATGACTTATGCTTGTTCACGTTTCTAACTCAAGACACTTGTATGAAATGTTTGCATCTAAAGGAGGTGTTGCGCTGCTGAGGTGATCTCCGCGCAGCTGAACGTGGAAGGACGGGGCGCGCCTCTCTCCTTCAGCAGACTCAGAAGCAGCAGAACAAACCGTTAAATGTTGAAGAACATAATCAGGGAGAATAATTATCCTCAGCAGGTGTTTATTATTGGATTTAGGAGGAAGCTCGCGCTCCTGACTTTGAGGCAGGGGTCCCCAAACTATGGCCCCCGGGCCGGACATCCCCCCTCCACATTTGGCCTGCACCCCCCAAAAACAGGTATGTGGCGCTAACAAGAAAAGGTTTGGGGACCCCTGCTTTAAGGTACAGAGAGAGACTCCTCTTGTGCATCATGAAGTACACTGTTGCTGCAGCTACTGTACAGTCTTTTAAAAGTCTTTATGTTGAGCAATACTTATACTATCAAAGCATGATCAGAAGTGTTTTTGATGAGTATGGATCGGTAACAGACATCCTTCAACCTCGGGGGGTGGGGGTTCCCCGTATTTGTGGATTGGAATAAGCGGGGGAATATTGTACCTCTCTTTTTTCCGTGTCTAGTTTTACAACTTGGGGCACAACAAATATCAACCATGGTTGGCCTGTTTCACCGCGGATGTCAGCTGATTCAGTAGTTCAGTGCACCTTCAGTTCAAAAATAGACCATTCATTTATGGTGCAATTTATGATCCGGTTTTAACTATAGTGGGGAAAATACGGCAGGCTAAAAGCAGCTGAATGACATTTCAGTAGAATGGAAAACTCAGGTTTTAGTACTTTATGTTCAGAACACTAAATTAGCTCACCACATATCTGTATGTCTACTAGCTAACATTTTTGGGGTCTGAATAGATTTCTAATTTGATCCTTTAGTGTCCACATGCTGAAAGGTCATGACTTCTCTGCTTTTTTTATTTTCCTTCCCAGCTAAGGAAAATTGTTGTTTTTTTTTGAAGTGGTGTTTACTGAAATAGCCAGGTATCATTTGGCTAACAGATGGAAGTTAGCCCACATTGCAAGAATGTGTGACATGAAAAAAGGCAGTCTTCCTCTGCTGTCTCTTTAGCTTTTTAGTATGGAGCTCTTCTTAATCTGAGTTTTCTAGCTTTTAATGTGAACATTTCTGTCAGGTTGGACCTTCAACTTGGGCCTCTATAGAACATTATTTACTGACAGTTACAGTTCCAAAATAATATTTAAAAAATGTGTCAATTTACCAAGTGGCCTATAATAATAATAATAATTTCTAGTGAATATTTTGATTGCTTTTTGTGGTGGTTACTTTTTTATTCTGCACTCTACTGTGTGCGATTGGTCAACCAGCATGGACAGGAAATGCAACTATTTAATGAAGCTCCTACTGACTGTGTATTTGTGATTTTTTTTTTTTCTTTTACATTGTTTCTTACAGTTTTGTACAGTTGAACAGTGTTCCCTCGCTATATTGTGATTCGCCTTTCACGGTCTTGCTGTTTTGCCGATTGTGCATGCTTTTTTATGTAGCATGTTGGGTTCTGCATTGGCTGTACACCACAGTCAATCAATCTTCTTTGTGTTTTGTCTCCTGAAGGGAATGTGTGAGGCCTGCCAAAACGTACATAAATATTTGATTGTATGCAGAACTTTGTTTTCAACCTATAATCCTGGACTTATTTTTCAGTGAAGGTTTAAACTTTTAGAGTTTAAACAAGAGAGAAGTATAAACATCTTCATGTCTGTCTGAGAAAAGTGTAGAAATTGTGTAGTGAGGAGTTTTACTGCCTTCAAAAATCTGTAATCCCACTTCGCGGATTTCACTTACTGTAGATTACACCGGGTTCACAGCGTAATCCGTGCTGCCAAACGATGTTCGCGCTGTATACATTGATCTATGGGTGTATGTGTCTCTGTGTCTGTGTATCTGTTTTGTGTGTTTAAATGTATTTTCCTTCCTACAGTCTGTTTAGATATAAAAACATGTCAACAGCGGTATTTTATTGTGAAAAATTGCTTATATTTTGAAAATTGACTGGATTTTCTTTTGTGCCTTGGCATAAAAAAGCCAGAATTACCAAACCAATAAATGCAGGTTTGTTGCATATTATTATAAATTGTGTCAGGTTTTGCACATAAAAGTCTTGTTCTGTGTTCATATTGACATAGACTGATGTTCACCATATTTCGGTGAGTAATCCTTCAGTTGTTTTTGCTTAAGGTAATTAGTTCCCCCAGTATAATTATCCACGGTTATTCATTGTGAGATCATCTGTTCTGTCACACTTGTCGTGTCTAAGTTCAGTTTTTTTTAAATCATGTTTCTTATTCCTCAATGAATGATTTACACGCCCGTCACTAAGTTTCCGGTTCTCTTGCATTCAGTTCTGACACAACATCTTTTTATGACAATAATAGAAAAGAAAAAGCCTGTTTCAGCTGCATTATGAAGCCATCTCAGTAATAAAGTGCAGCATGAGCAGGCCTACATTTCATCGACTTAAATGTCTCAAAACGACATCTGACATGAAGCTTTTAGCTTGTGGGATGAACAGTGCAGTATGGTGATAGAGTGGGAGTGACAGTACGAGAAGTGCACCTGAAAAAAAGGGCATTTACACAAAAATATGTCGTGAGAGCTGCGAAGAGTGAGCTGAAGGCTCTCAGCTGGACGGAACGCGGAAGGGTGCAACTGCAGTTTCATCACTGTGCTCAGAGGGTGATGAAAACAAGCCGTAACAAACAGCTGAGGAGATTTTAGCCTTTAAAGCAAAACTAACGATTTGCAGGTACTTTTTTTTTGGACATGTGTAATCCATCTATTCACTTAGTGTTTTGGTTTGAAGAAAATGGAAAGTTATAAAAGCCTCACGCTGGTTGGAAATCACACAGACATCCGTGTGCTGGCCATCAGGGTAATAGACTGTCTGGATGCATTATCTGGTTGCATTATCTCTTTGATGCTGGGACTGCAGCTTGGAACAGATCCCGGAGCAAAGTGATTGAAAAGCAGGAGGAATCAGGCACAAGGCGAGTGAGCGCGACCAGTAATGTATGATCAAATATGGCACTCTCCCTACACTTGAATGTGGAGCGGGAGGCATGCTCTTTAAAAGTGCACGCAAGAAATTGAGACTGAGGGGAAAAGCTTGAAATGATTTAGGATGATAGACTGAGCTGTTTGCTGGATGACAGTTTATAATGGTTTCCGCTGCAGAGGGGTACCTCACATCTCCCACGCGCTGTCAGCCTAACATCAAGGCAGCACTCCTCTACACAAAACCACACAAAGAACCCACTCCCTGTCCAACTTTTGAGAAGATAAAAGTGGAAACCACTCTCCTACCAAACTCTTGTTGTGAGTAAGTTGCAAGGTTTTATAATAACCTGTGCTGCAACAGTGGAAGCACTGTAATAGGACTGAGGCTATGGACTGAGACAAGCAGGCATTTTATAATGAGGGATGGAAGCGCTCAGCCATACAGCAACAGTCTTCCTGTTAGGATCCTTAAATTAAAGAAGCAAACGATGCGTGCAGTGAATTCTCGCCCCTAAATCTCAGGGGCTACCTTGCTCTGAGTGGAATCTAACTCTTTCTTTTCATACAAACCCAACTCTCATCTGCTCCACTGAGTCAGCCCGGCTCCATGAAAAGGGAAACGGCTTGCTGTCTTCAGTGTATCGCTGGATTGGAACTATATTTATCCATGGAACATTTTCATCAAAATGGCAGAGCTGGTGTGTTTTATCATCTATAACGTACGGTGTTGTGTTTACAGCCGTCACTTGGGGTAGCAAGGCCTTTGACCCCATTTGGGGGTTTATCCCTAAGGTCTGGGCCCATACAGGGTTCTATAGAGGAGTGGGCACATATTTAGGGAAGTGCAGGTGTCTTACATGCTCATTAAACGGTATGATTGTCCTGCGTGTGGTGGGAATACTGGGAAATATTCGTAAAGGAAATATAGGTTGCACCCACTTGTCACACTATCAAAAATTTCCCCTTAATACCATCTTGGAGGGTCAGGATGACCCCACCCTTACATTGATGTGTTATCCCTTCCATGATAAAAGAGGACAAGACTTCATGTCTGCTATGGACACCAGTGAAAATCAAACATCATTGAAAAAAAAGTCCAACTACGTCTTGTAGTTTCTAGATGACTCCAACGTTAACATGCCTTAGATAGCACAAGGGTTCAAATACACCGGGGTGGAGGTAAAAGCTTCACCCCCTCCCACTACCTCCCCAATTTGGAGTCAATAGTTTAATTTTTGACAGAGATTAAAAAGTCATTAATACAAGCTTCTTTAAAGAGAAATTACAAAAGAAATATTTTTAAATTAAATCTTGACCCCTTATTTTATATATTTTTTTAACGTAGATATGTTATTTTTAGGGCTGTGAAGATTAACAATTAAACAAAAGAGAATTAACGTGTTAAATTCATCAAAGAAACAGTTTAGGCTTCCACAATGTGTGTTAAAACATTTTGTCTGGTATTATCCCATTTGTACCAGTTTTCAGTACTTTATTATTATTATTTTTGTGTTTTTTTCACAAAAAACTGACTATTTGATCCATGGTCAGGTGCCATATTGTATAAATACATCTTACCTGGTAAAACATTGTGATTAATCGTGATTAATCGTAACACAAAAGTGCGATTAATCTGATTATTTTGTAATCGAATGACAGCAGTAAATAAAAATAAGTGTTCTATAGAGTTTTGTGTGTGATTTCATATTGTGATTATTTGCAGAGATTAAGTGGTCGGCAAATACTGAGACAAAAAATATTGAGATTAATTGCGATTAATTTTTTTCAGGTTTGCGATTTATTAGTTACTTTTTTAAATTTGATTTCCTGCTCTAGTTTTTTTTTTTAATACTTTCATGTGTAATGGCCTGACACACTTATGCCCCCCTCCAAAAAAAAGAAAGAGCAAAACAGTCCCAAACCATCACACTTCCCCTTCCTTGTTTGTCAGTGGATATCACACATTTTGGAGGGATATTTTCACTGGTGTAACAGCCTAAAAACGATTTGCAGGATAAGCCAATGAGTTAAAATGTTGCTATATTGGTGCACAACACCATTTTGTTTTCTGAAATCAAGTAGGGGTGTTTCAAATGTTCCAACCAAATAAAAATATTAACTGAAACTGTTGTTCCAGTCCAGATTTGTTCTTCCAAACATTTCAGTGCAAACCTCCATGTGCTTTCTTTTCACATCTCCCTGATCTGTTTGCACAAATGCTTCTATCAGCCAGCCATACATAAAAATCACATTACATATCTTCTTGGAGTCACTCCATCCTTTTTAAGTACACACTGTTTGCTCACACACAACCAAAGAATATACAGTTCAATCTACTTTTCCATCTGGCTGGCTTATGGGATTGTGCAGTTTGGATGTTGTGTTGTTGGAGTTAGTTTTTCCCGCTGCACCGGCTGGGAACCATCTCAGTGACAGCTCAGCCTGGATTGACTGAAGGCTTCACCGGAACAACCTGAGATACACACTTATATCTTCTGACTGATCTTTCCCAGAATGGAGGGATGGCATATGATGTCCTTTCTGGCAGCATCTTTTCCATCCAGGTCCAACACTTTCACACTGACAGAAATTTTAACAGCTGGTGTAAATAAAAGGTTTTCCAACTCAAATGGATGGCAAAAGTCACAACAGCAAAGCAATTGAAAATTTTGGAACATGATCTGATTACTTTAAATAACAGTGTAAATAACTAGAAAAGTTGCATTACTTGAGATAATTCTTAAGCTTAAAATGGGGACGCAATTTACTTTAGTTGCTGAAGGGATTTGCTGAAAACGCAAAAGCTATTTTCAAAAGGTTAAATTTGCTAAAAGACTGGGAATTTTGTTAAAGAACTTTGAAAGGAAGCTGAAGTTAACCTAAATTTCTAAAATTACTTAAAAATCCCAACTACATGTCAATTTTGCAAAAATTCTAGTTATCCCAAAAATTATCCCAATGAAACCTTTGTAGATGCCACATTAGCCAAAAAGCTAGCTCGTTGCTTGAATACTAGCTAAACTCTAAACTAGCCTAAAATTCTTCAGTGAACCAAATTAGCCAAAAAGCTAGCACATTGCTAAAATACTAGCTAAACTCTAAACTAGTCTAAAATTCCTCAGTAAACTAAATAAGTAAAAAATGTTAGCCTGTTGCTAAAATAGAAGCTAAGCTCTAAATTAGCCTTAAAAAATAGTCGATGCCGAATTACCCAAATGAGCTAGAATAATGCTAATGCCAAATGTTTTGAAAATGACTATGAAAGTTGAAAACATAGCCCATGAATTAATATTCACAAAGACTTTTGGCTGATCTAAGAAAAACACTGAAATTGAAGACTTCTTGTTCATTTTCTTTGAGGCATATTTTGCTCAATATTTCAAAAACTATTTAGCTGATGAATACCAAAAATACAAGCAAAAATGTCTTAAATAAGCTGAACGTTTTGATACCAAGATTGCTGAAATTGTTAAGTGTGATTGAGTTTTTTGTGCCAAAAAACGTACGGAAAGGAGCAGAAGAATCACTCAAAGGTAACCAAACACCCCAAATCCACTTTTTTTGGCTGTTGAGCTCTATAAAATGGGGTTTTAAAAGTGCTGACTAATGTTCCTTGACAAATATTTGACAGTTTAAATTAAACTTGTTTATTTCCAAAAGTGATGGTCAAAAACCATCTGTGTGCTGCCCCCTACAGGTTTAATCGAGGTATTACAGTCAAATTTTGTGATGTCAAACCATTGAAGTCCCATGTTATGATCTGCAGCTCCAATAATGATAACAGTCCTGTTCCCCTGCACCACCCCTCTGACTGGATTTTCACATTTCGGCTGTGGGTGGAGTCAGCCTCCAACTTTCCTGTTTGGTTACCCTTTAAATACAGCACACATGACTCGTGTCTGTACAGCTGCACCAAAAACCTCCCGAAATAGTCAATTTTTACAGTAGAGGGAACCTTCAAATATATATGGAAACATTAGCAAATCAACTCTTATTTTCCTGCTAGCTTTTTAGAATTAATAGGGAAAGATAATGTGTCTGCTGATGCAATCAACTGCATGTGAAAGTTCAAACTGCATTGTTGTAATGCAATAATAGATGACATAATGACCCACAAACAGCTACATATGTGTATATGTTCCTTTCATGTAACTAACATGATGTATTTAATTTTAGGAACATCTAGCGTGTAGCCGAGGGCCCACATCATTGGTTTCTCTTCACTTCCATGTTTGTTATAAATCCTTCACAGTCTGATTGGAGGGAAAGTACTTTTTTTTAAGTGTCTAAACATCACTTTTTAAAACCATGGTACCACCAAACACAATTTGCTTAGCACACACAGTTCCCGTTGTTGGAAAAGCTACCATTTTGAGAGCATAGATTGCTTTTTATAAGCAAACTTTAGTACTTGTATCTGCTGTTTAATAATGTTTTGCTTTTTAAATGAATCATAAAACAATAATTCAAATTGAAAACGAGTTATAGCGTATAAGCTGCATCGACTATCATCTCATGGGCTGTACTTTGAGTGTTTGACAGTTAGTTTGTACATTTATTTTTTTTTACAGAACTCCACCTTCCTCTCTTCTACTCCTTATAACATCACCGTTTCTCTTGAGTTCTTCTCATTTAAACATAGTTACTCTGTCTTGCTGCATCTGACCCTCGTTCCTTTCCTTTCCAGATTAAACCTCCACCAGATGTTCCTCTACCTGCTTCCTGCTCTCACTATAGATCAGAATATCATCTGCAAATGTTATGATCCACAGAGATTCCTGCTTAATCTCATCTGTCAGTCTGTCCATCACCACAACAAACAATAGTCGTCCCACGTCCACCTTGAGCTCCTCTATCACACATACAACACCACATCTCACCTCCAGATCTCAAACATGTCCGGAACTCCAACGTTCTTCTCTGTCACTCCAGACTTTCTCAAACCAGTTCTTCTTTCTTTATCCTGTCATAAACTTTCTCTAGATCTACAAAATACAATGCAGCTCCTTCTGCCCTTTTCTGTTTATTTCCAGGAACATCCTTAAAGGAAATATTGTTTTTATTGATTTCTTCATCTGCACAAAACCAAAAAGCGGAGATTCCACTTATCTTTCTAATTTTTTTTCGTGTGACTAATTTTTAAGAAATGACCAACAGTTTACTACTCTCTTCCATTCCTCAGACAGCGTCATACTCTTCAAGATTTGTTAAAAAGACCAGTTGGAAAAAAATCAACAGCCTTCCATCTCTTCATCCTCACTAGTCTTTGATAGTACTCAATACAGTCACCTCTCCAGCATTTTCCTCATTCATTCCTTCTTCAAAGTTCTCCTTCCACGTTTTCATCTCACCAAAGGAACCTGTCATCACATTTCTATCTCTGTCTTTGATCAACCTAACTTGCTTCCATCTCTGTTTTTCTACCTCACCTGTACAGATCCACCTCTTCCTCCTCCGTGTTCAACCTGTCATTCAAGTCCTCATCCATCCTTTATTGGGTATTTGCATCCTCCAGGGTGTGCTGCATCTCTCTGTTCTTCTGTCCGCTTTTTCTTAGCTAAACGTTTCGTCTTTTGACTTGTAACTGTAGCTGTCTGTTAGTCAGAGAGAACCTCCTGATCTTCCAAAGTCTGCTTCAGTTCTTCTCTAAAAGCAACACAGCACTTTTCCTTTTTCAACTTAACTTCTTCTCTGTGCTTTTCTGTTTCAACTTCCTCACCACCAAAGTCATCATACACACCACCATCATTTGCACTGTGGTCTCACTGTCCACCAGGCATGGCTTTGCAGTTGCAACATCTGCAGAACATGTAATCTACTTGTGTGCTCCTTACTTTGATCTCTCATGTCATATTATGCTAAGGGAAAATATCTTCACCACTGACATTTCTATTCTTTCAGCAAAGTCTAGTACCAGCTTCCTTCTTTTATAACACTATATTTTTCTGTCACCTCCTTGTAAATCTTAAAATACTTTGGCAATAAAAATAATTCTGATATACAGTATATAGTGTGAGCAGAGACGTAAAATGCTTCTTTGTTTGTTTTGGCCTCGAGGCATTGATGTTACAAACAGATATGTGGACTGCAGCAATGGTTTTGATAATTATTTAACTGGAATAAACTCAAGAGAAGGTCAGTGCAGAAGACCAATTCAGAAGGCATAATCATAGCACAACCCGCGGCAAGAAAAAAACAACACAGCAGTTCGGCATTTCTTTAAAAAAAGGTTTTAAGAGCAGAACAACCCAAGTTTGGGTAAAAAAATCCTTTACCTAATATGTTCTTGGAATCATTTACATGATCTGTACAGGTTTCCTCAAATGCCACAAATTATATTACTCTCAGAAGAACAGCTTCGTCAACTTTAAATTAGTAAAAACAAAGTTATTTTTCTTTCTTTGTAGAAAAGTACATTTCTTTTTGGTAAATGAAATCTAATGGTATTTGTCTGAAAAGACACGATAAGCTGCTTTCAGCTATATTTATTATTACCTCTGTCAAATTTTGATTTAGAGCTACCTTTTCTCAATCAAATGACAGTTATCTCCCAAAACCTTATGGGACGAGGTTCAAATCGCATCATTACTGAAAAAGATGTATATCAACTTCTATTTCACAAGCAACTAGAGCAGGGTCTGCAACCTTCAACATTTAAAGAGCCAATCAGGTCGATTTCTCTCCAACCACAACTCAGCGAGAGCCACAAAGTGTTACAAAAATAAGACGCTCCTTTTTTTTTTTTTACTATTATGTTAAAAATCAACAAAATATTGTTTTTGTGCATGAATAAAACAAACGGTACAAGAATAATAGCATTTTTTCCAAATATGAAATTGGTTATAAATTTTGACTAAGTCCCTTTCAAAATAAAACACATAGGATCATCTCATTCATAAACTTAGCTATGTAGAAATAATTCAGAGCTGATTGGTGAACCTCACTGTGTTTTCCAGACCATACGGCACAATTAAAACCCTCAAAATAGTCCACTGTCTAATCCGGCGTGTGTGAATCCTGATTGAGCTTACTGACCTCGAGTTCAGTGGGAGGCGGCGGTCAGCATTGTGGGTACTGTAGTCAGGAGCCTGGTGGAGTGATACGTACTATTCAAATGTTTGTCAATGACTTGAATAAAGTTTAACTGTTTTGTTTTGATGAATGTGCCTCATAGTCAGAAAAAATCAAAGATTCAAAGACTTTTTATTGTAACTGTCAGGAACAGTTAAATTGTGGAGAAGTCCACCAGCAGCAATGCACAGCACAATAAAAATATAGAAAAGAAATTAAAAAATAAGAACAAAATAAATAAGTAGAATAACAGTAAAAAATAACATATTTAACAGTAATAATATGAAAACTGTACAGTTTTCATATTAAAATAGGCTTCTTTTTAAAATAAAAAAAACTGTTTGCATCAGTGGAGGGGAGGAGTCTGAGTACAGGTGTGTCATTGGTGACTTCGTCTCTTGGTGTGAGCAGAACCACCTGCAGCTCATCATCCACAAAACTAAGGAACTGGTGGTGAACCTGAAGAAGACCAAGTTTCCTGTGAACCGTGTTTCCATCCAGGGGGTCAATGAAAATGGAGGACCACAAGTACGTGGGAGCCTACATCGACAGCAAACTGGACTGGGTCAGAACTGATGGTTTGTATAAAAAGGGTCAGAGCCGGCTCTACTTCCTTCAGGGACTCAGATCATTCAACATCTGCCAAACCATGATGAGGATGTTTTATGAGTCTGTGGTCTCCTGTGTCATCTTGTTTGCCGTGGTGTGCTGGGGCAGCAGTCTGAGGGTTGCAGATGATAATAGGTTGAATAAACTGATCTCCAAGGTAGGGGGCGTAGTGGGAGTGAAGCTGGACTCCTTGGAGACAGTAATGCAAAGAAGGAGGCTAAAGAAACATCCTGGATTATTCCACCCATCCCCTTCACCCGCTCCTGGATGCTGCTCATCTGTCTTCAATCAGACAATCACCACCTGCTTCTTAAACAGCACACAGAGCCTCACTCAGAGTGAAGTATTCTGTGCCATCCTGCATGCCTTACCAAGCATTTCAGTCTGGACCTAATCTTCTGTTTCGGACCCTGCTTTATCTCTGATTGCCTGCTGCCTGCCCTGACCCTCAGCTGGACTCTGACACCTCTAGTCTCTTCTCTGATGCCTCCATGGTTATTGATGACCTCTGCCTGTCTGATGCTGATCTAGCTTTGTGGACTGTGCAGTTGGTGTGTGGACAGTCATGATCAAGATGAAGGAGCTCACAAAGGAGTTTGAGCTGCTCATTGTTGCTCTGTACAGGCCAGGAAAACGCCACAAGACCAGATCTAAAGATTACAAATTCTGGTGGAGACTGCAACAACTCACTAAATACTAATACTAGATGTGGCTAATCTCAGAGGATGCATCCAAAAGGGACAAATGTTCCTGGCTAGGAGGATAATGGGAAGGGTGAAAAAATCTCAATGATCCCTGCCAGTACCATCCTTCTGAATCTGGGTTCTCATCTCAAGACAGACAACTGAACATAGACCAAAAACAGCGCCACCTTTCCAGATAAGACAGTCTGCTTGACCCTTTAAAAATACATATCTGGACAAAAATAAAATTCTACTATTCTTGTTTTATCTTCTAATAAATCCACAATGTAATTTTACAGCCTCATTCATGTATCCTTTATTTGGTATTAAAAAGGAGGAGCTATTGACCCTTTGAACCTCCATCCCTACCATCCAACATGGATGGGAATTTAATGCTTTGTAGGTGTTTTTCAACCAATGGACCAGGAAACCCAGTCACTGTAAAAGACCTTATAAAACAAGAACAGATGAACAAGAATGACAGGGAGTCTGCAGCAAAACTAGGCCTCAAGTATCTATGTAGATTTTAGTGTGACACAGCCAAAGCTCAGAATAAAAAAAAACTTTCAACAGAGCATAAAAAATAGTAATTTGCATTTTTTGTTTTAGGAGCATGCAGAATTTGTATTCTTTCTAACTTTAATTTTTGCTGTTTTTGTTTTCTACACTGTAAAAAGTGAAACATTGGATCCATTAACAAAAGCTTTGTAATTTGTTACATTTAAAAATATTAGTTTTGATAAAATTAACATTTTTAAATGTGGAAACAATCAACTCAAAGTGATATTTTGATGAAAACAAATCATTTTAAATGTAACAAATTACAGAATGTTTGTTAATTGGTTGCATGTTTCACTAGTTGTATACTCTGCAAAAGAAACTTCTTAATCTGAACTCAAATGTTGCTTCCATGTAGCTGCTATATAAAACCACAGTATACAGTTTGGATATTTTAAGAACAGCGTGAGTTTCACTGCCAGCCAGAACTCACAGACCAACTGGCTTTGGCACGTATAGATCATAGGAAGTTTGCATTGTTCAACATCCAAGATGCAAAATGTATAAATAATAATTCTTGGCAAATTCTATTCTATCCTTTACTAAGCCGGGTTTGTTAGGAAGACAGAAGTTTTTAGCAATCCTGCGACTCCAATATCCACCTTGGCAGTCGACAGTGAGACTGAAGGGTTCTGCTTCAACACCTCCTTGCTGCTGTCGCTGTCATCTTCTGGATTTGTGTGGATGGAGTTCAGTGAAAGCTTTGGAAAGAGAAGCTTGAATCGCATATACCCACTGCATAATAATCACAATTATTCCTATAACTTTACAGCTAAAGTTTATGAGTTATGATGATACTTTGATAAAACTATAACCTACTTTTAAAATTAAATGAAAGCTCAAAACTCTTAATTTCAGTGACCTACATATTGTTATTTACTAGGGGAGGGCGATATGTAAACATTTGTTGGCCATGTATCACTGATATCAATAGGTTTTCTTAAAATGTTTGATTATAGAATAGTTTTCAAAGTACACTTTTTTTTATTGCTAATCGAGTGTATAATAAAACGCACAACAAAAAAAATGTTAGCTATTACAACAATCTGAACTTTTGTTAAGCATTTATGATATCAATATTCATCAGATACATTTTCTGTATTAATCAATCAGGACAAGAATTCTAAAGATTTCCGAAACTATTTCATAAAAAAATAATTAAACTTCACTCTTATGGTACCAGACAAGGGCAGACGTTCCACCTTCCTTCTGCCTATCCTTTCTTTTCGTTACCGTGGCAACAAATTATTAAATTGGTTTGATTCTTGATAGCAAAATTCAATAAAAATAACCTAAAAAAGACTTCGTTCTCAAGGTAAAAAAAATGGTGTGCAACATTTAAAAAAGAAAAAGAAAAATTAAACAAAAGAAACCCTGTATTATACTAACTTACAGTCCCGATTGCTGTC
Organism: Oryzias melastigma; assembly: GCF_002922805.2. Lineage (NCBI taxonomy): Eukaryota > Metazoa > Chordata > Actinopteri > Beloniformes > Adrianichthyidae > Oryzias > Oryzias melastigma. Next base: position 22,677,847 of record NC_050530.1, on the reverse strand, counting down.
GCACACAGAGGTCTGTGACATTTGTTCTCTGAATTTGACTCCTCCCCTGTGGGAACGGTGAGCTGCAGACATAGCCGCCCTCAGGAAAAATTTGGTGGGGTCAATAAATATAAAAATCCAGCAATTAAGCAAATCAGGCAGATTTCGCTCAAATTATTGAATTTGAATTGAATCGATATGGTTTAAATCAAGCAAAAAAGCATGTGAAGTACAATCAGCAGAGGTATTCATCCGTACAGACTTGTCAGACATAAGATAACTAGGCATCAAACTATAGATAGCTTGATATGGAGTGGGAGGAAGCAAACTTACCCTGGCTGGACTTTACCATTTCTTTTACATAATTTGTCATTTTCCAGTTCATAACTTCTGATCAGATATTTTTCCCTTACTAAAGTAGCTACAAGCCATTAAGAAATCCTTGTGTATCAATAAATCGGGTGACTATATATAGACATTACGGTATTTCAGAGTTTATCACAGCGTATGCAGATCTATGATCAAGATTCAGGAAACATCAATAAAATAATAAAACGCATTAGAAAAACCATTAATATAAATCAAGTATTGAATGTGTTAAAAATAGAACAAGTACAAGGATTATTATTATTATTATCAAATTAGGCATTTTCTCGCCCAATCTGGCAACACTGTAGCCAGATTGACCCTGCACTCACATGGATTCTGAGTTATTTCTAGCTCTTTACTGTATATATTAAAGAAAATAGCCAACAAAAGTATTGATCTTATCTATACTTCACCATGATATCAATACTATTGACACTCAGATCAATCCTTCTCTTCTGCGTGATGCTAAGCTTGAAGCTCTGCTGGCGCTCTTGTATTATCATAATTCATGCACAAAGTGTCTTTTTTCTATGAGAATATTAGATTATTGTTTATGTAATATGCAGTAATGATTACTGAAAAGTTTACAATCACTATGGTATTAATTTTCTTTACTGATTAATATAAATGATTTGTCGTGGATGCTTTGAAACTTGATGACATTAATGATTTTAATTATCCTTAATAGCCTGATTTTATTAATATTTGATATTAAGTCCTGAACCGGATATTGATAATTCATGTAGAGAAAATGGTTTGGTCGAGTCGGGGTGGGATTATATAAGTTCGCTTCCTTCCACTCCCTTTCAAGTGATCAACTTGTGATTTATTAAGTGATATGTTATGTATGTATTATGACCTGATTGCTTGAAATAAACCATTTCATTCATTCATTCATTCATTCATTCATTCATTCATTCAATCCGCCCACCCCTTCTTTTTACATCCAGCTCCATCAACAAACTTTTATTGGTGAAGGAGTTAGCCCCCTGGAAGAACAAATCAAATTAAATCAGAACACTTTCCAAGAACAAACCCATTAAATCACAGTTCCTTTCTTACCCAAAAGGTTTTCATTTGGTACACTAATTACTTTTTTGAAGATAGTAGGGGTGTAACGATTCATTTTCAAAATCGATATAATCAATTCATTTCATTTTGAAACAATTTTTAATGATATAGTTGAATTAGATATGATTTAATTGACAACTTACCTTTAATAGACTAAATCTAGTTAGAAATTTTAATTGATTAAGTCAATTAATTTCACACCAGTAGATTTCAAACATGTTTTTGGTGACGTTTCATTTTCAGATGACACAAACATGTACTGTTCTAAAAAACCTTTCAGTAAGGCACAAGGGACAATATATATCACCTCAAAGCCAAACGAGAAAGCTAAAACGTTCTATTTTGAGTGATGGAGATGCTGGAGCCTATCCCAGATACTTTAGGATGAAGCGTATGTCCTGGGTTAGTTCACTAGTCCATCGCAGGACCACTTAGAGACAAACAACCACACACACTTTCACATTCACACCTGAGGGATACTTTTAGAATCACCAATGAATCTATGAAACATGTTTTTGGACTCTGGGAGGAAACTGGAGAAAACCCACACATGAAGAAGGAGAACATGCAAACTCCACTCAGAAAGAACCCAGCTGGGATTTCGACCACGGCCTTCTCACTGTACACTGAGAGTTCTCATCAATACTCCACTATACAGCCTCTACATGCTAGCCATAATCATCAATATTGTACAAAAATGTATGTTTAATTCTTTCTAATCTTTGAAAAATGCTTTAAATTGACCAAAATTTTGAGCCATTTTCTTACAATATTCTTGTTTGAGTTTGACCTGTATGCACTACACATAAAAAAAGAGTTTTTGTATTTAACAATATGAAAAACAATTGCTCTAACCCCCCGGAAATGCATCACTTTCACAGAAAGCATGAATCATCACTCATGCTCCTGGAAGAATTCTCCTTACTGAAGCGGTATTTGTATAATAAATATGCACCACGCTGGAAGCACACACTCCTGCCCCGCTCCTCTTGAGCCCTCTCTCCAGCTCAGTCGGAGGAGCAGCAGAAGAGGAGCTCGTGTGCATCAGCGAAGAAATCTACCAGAGATTCAAAGAAAACAGCTCTCCACTGCAACTCCGTTCCTCTTCTGTTGAGAAGATCTGATCTCGTCAAAGATTGTCACATCTCAAACTGTCAAACTTTCAACAAGTTAGAGACACAAAACTGGAGAAATGAAAGAGGGAGGAATCCCACCATGTCTGCGTTTCATAATTGCTGTCTAGACGAGAAAACCAGAACTTAAACTCATCTGGAGTCCATATAGATGCTGCAAATATTTGACGATTTTTGTTCAATCTTTTGTTGTTAGATTTCATTTTTGTATTTGGAGATGTTGACAGATCCACCAAAGGTCTTTGAATTTAAAAGTAGGCCATACACACACACATATGCACACAATGGGGATGCAATTACTTCTAATGATGGCAGGATGGAATAAAAGATGGAGTCTTTTTTGGAGTACACTTTCACACAAATATGTAATCAGCACCATATTCTCCAGCACTTGTAGGTTATTCCACAGATAACTTGGGATTTTTCGGCTTTTTTTCCTTCCATCCAGGCGGTGTCAGCGCTCCGTGTCACATGGTGGAGCTGAGGCTTTGAAGACATTCATCCTTTATTCAGTTAAACACTGTACAGACTCAGGTTGGAGACAGGCGTAGAGGTAGGGGGTGCCGTTCACTCGGGCCGGCGGTTCTCTTCAAAAGAGGCTTGATTTGCTGTAAATTAACCTCACTACTTATTCAGAGTTAGGGAGTATTCTGTGAGGTCTGTGGGAGGTTTGAAGGTGGCAAACAGCGAAAGAAAACAGGGAAAAGTCAGAAAAACTAGACACTTCACTCCACAATAAGTGCATTTACTTCTGCTCTCTTTAGTCAGATTATTCACTGCAAAAAGCACAACTTAAGGAGGCAGAGATACTGATTTTCATTAAAAAATGTCTTATTTTGCATCTTGTAAGATAAATTATCTTATCAAGACTGTTTTTTAAAATAAATTTAGTTTAAGAAAGCATATGATTAGAAATGTGTTCTCAAATTAGTAAGACATTTTTTCTTATCCAGATATTTATTTGTCCAATGACAATTATGTTTTTGTTGTTTTTAACATGTTCTAGTAGCATTTTTCTGATCATGGAAGACATATAGGAAATAATATAAGATCAAATCATAATTTCAAAGTATCTCTTTAAAGTCCCCCTCCGAAGAAAATCATGTTTTTTGAGTTTTTTACATGTGTGGGTGACATTTTTCTTATGAAAGAAGACAAAGGTAATACATCGTTTCCGAGTGTTTCTCCTTTTAAATAACTGTCAATCAAAGTGTCACAGACAGGCTCTGTTGAAATTAATGTGCTGTCACAACAGCTCTGCTGCACATGCGCTAAACCCCTCATCTGGCCCGGCTAGCGTTACTAGCTCAGCTCCGAAAGCCACGCCCCCTCAGAGGAGATTTTGGAAACAGAGGCTTCAGATCAACATGAAAAATGACTTTTTAGGACATTTAGGTTGTGGGATTTTGGTTGAAAACATCGTAATCATAATTAAAACGTTACTGGGAATGTTTTTTTTAATAAAAAAAATGTCAGGAGGACTTTAAAAACGTGCTTCAGACCGATTCAGACTAATTCTTGTCGACAGGTTGCAATTAGTTACAGGAAGGATCTTGCCTACTTGTTATGTCCAGTTCCTACTTTTACAGTCAATGGTTGTGACCAATGTTGGATTTGCACAGCCAAGTAAATCTCTTTTACACTGACATCCTTTCTGCTTCTTTTCTCAAATCCTCTACGAAGCCAATACTGGCAAAGATTTGACACTATGCATGATTTAGTATTAATGCAGAAAAACTGAAATTAAATATGGAAACATGACCAAAAGTTGATAAAGCAGATCTGACACTGAGCAACAGAAACTAGTACTTTAAATACACAGAGGAGCTCAACAACACTTGTGGATTTACCTGTTTTGGGGAGTAGTTTTAGTTGCTAAGATGGTTTAATCCATTTTTTCCTCTTTAAATGCAACAATAAAAATAAATAAATAAATACTAAGGAGCCATAAAAGAATGATTGCCTCTGTTTTATTTTGAAATAGGGCAATTACTTGCAGCCTTTAAATGTTCTGGTTATGAATAGAAATCTGTCATTTTGAAGCCTTTTTATGAGACTCTGGTGAGTGATCTTATACCAGCTGAAAGACTGATTGGTATCAGTGAGCAATAGGATTCTCCAAAAGCTTCTTTTTTTCGAAATCGTAAAAGGCGAAGAGCACCAGAGGAGGAGGAGTAAAGAGGGAATTCAGCTTCTGTCAAGACAGCAACAAGTGTCTAAAAGCAGCACAGGAGTACTTGGAGTCGACATCTGAAAATATCCTCAGGACAAGTGTGTTAGTGTCTTTAAGGCCGAGCACGAAAGGCACTTTACGGACTCAAAGTGAACTCTGAAGAGCGAATACAGTTCTGCGTGAAATGCCATCACAGCTCACAAATCACAGAGTTTTCAAAAACACAAAAAGGCAGAAACACAAGTGAAGGTCATTTAACTTTGTCAGTCGGTTCCTGCTTTCAGGTTTTTTTTCTTCCTAGCTATTTTCAGCCATTATATTTCTTATTTTTTTGTCTTTTTTCTTTGAAAACAATGTGACAAAAAATGACCGAAACGTCACAGTCTTGGCATATTAGCGAAATAGTTTGAAAATTATGTTTTTGAAAAAATGTCAAATGAGCATGTCCTCACCAACCAAAGTTACTGTTGCACACCATGCAAAACTAATACAAATAGACAATAACCACAATTTCTTTCTGCTAACATGATCATTTATCTGTTTACTTTCACCCAAATAAAAGAAAGATGAGAAAAACAAATGCATCTTTATAAAATTGCACCATTTAATCATGTCCCTCAGTTTTGTTCAACCCCCTAACAGCCTATCAATCCTCCACTTTAATAAATAATGGTTCAGTTCAACTTCTTCAGCAACCAGGAAGTGACATCACTGAATATATTCCAGCTCATACTCTGAAAACACTTAAGTATTAGCCTTCTTTTTTACCCATAGTTCATAGTTTCTATTGTCAGACTGACATTATTAAGGTCAACCTTTCAAATCTGTTACATGCATAAACTATATTTACTATTGTTTGGGAAAAGTAAGCTGTTGTTTTGAAAAAAATATATACATTTCTTGTTTTCCTCGTGCCACATGTAGCTCCATATCTTAGCTTATGTGGACATGTGACAACTTTTAGCTACAATATTCAACCCTGTAACCAAACACACCGTTATGGGGTTGAATTGTTGTAACAGGGTTGAAGGTTGGACTGCTCTAAAGCCAATGAAACACATTTTTTTCTCTGTAATATCACGTTTAATATGTTCTCATAACAGATGGTTAAATCAAATACAGAATGGCCAAAAAAGTACAGGACGAGAAAAGAAATAGAAAAGTTGTATTGTCCCGTTATGGGGTTGAATTTAAAGCAACGAGGTGACAAATTAATTTCTTATAATTTTTGGGATTTCATGTCTAAGGTTGGAAAACATAGTTTCTCAGAGGTTTAAACAGTCCTTTATCTGAAACAATGTTCTTTTCTTTTCTTTTTTTTTTTTTTTGGTAAAATTTTCAGTAATCCAAAGTGCACCGAATTCAGAGAATGACTCGTGTACTGTGGCGTTGAATACATCAGCCTGTCAACCCTGATCTGCAAACCAGTACCAATCCATGGGTCACTTACTCACTTACTAACTTAGATTATTTTCATTTAGTTTATGTTCTGATCTTGAAGGGAGTTTTATTTCGGTTTTATTACCGGATTCTATTCACATCCATCTTGGTCACATGACTTAAACCGCCTAACTGCATGGCTAACTGGATTGCTAAGTTAGAAGCCCAAAGTTAAGAAAAAAAATCTAACAAAATTAAACAATAAAGCATATGTGTAAAGTTTATTTGGGGAGAAAAGAGCTTCTGAAGAAACTGAAGAACAGCCTTTGACTTCAAAGAACAATAAAGCAGCTGTTTACAGACAAAACAGGAGTCTTCCTCGACATTTGGAATTATTGAGAAAGTTGTTCTCATGTAGCAGAAGCTGCTCTGTCTAATACGAGGTGGCAGACTAGACTCAAGCATAGAATCCTGACAGTACCCCTCCCCAAAAGGGCAGATCCCAGATGCCCAAAACACCCCAGAAGAGGGGACCCTTAATAGCACGTCCAGAAAAAAGAGCTCCTGCAGCCAGATGGATGAAGTATCAGAACCCCCCCTCAGGAACAGCTAAGGGGGAAGCAGTCCTGGCAACCTTTCTCTGGAACATGAAATACAGCCAAGGGGGATAAGAGGCGAACCTCCTCAGGGACAGGGAACAAGTAGGGCCAGTCACAGTGACCTTCTACGGGACCATGAAACTTGAAGGATGGCCTCGACAATCCTCCTCAGGAACGGGTTCGGCGGACGTGGCTTGACATGAATTAATTTGGCTGCAGGAAAACCCATCTGGTGTGGTTTAGCATGGAAAGGCATGGACTACAGTGGAAGAAAAACTTGTCACTGCAGCAAAATTTCTCCTGCTGGGTTCAAGGTGGTCAAGTCATTCTGTCAGGAAGTGTTGGTGGATGACCCAAATGCAGGAGACCAGGCTTGATGGCAGGGACATAAAACATTTAATAAATAATCAGAAACATGATGAGAACCAAATTGGTGACAAAACAGATGACCAGACTCTTAAATACCCTGAGGTTGATTAACTAAATGAAGATAGCTGTGGATGATTAACCTGAACATGGTGAGACTGACGGGGGAAACAGAACATGACAAAAGCACCTCAAAACTCAATGATAGAATCGTGACAGGACCCCTCCCCAAAAGGGCAGATCCCAGATGCCCTAAAACACCCAAACCCAGACTAGGCTTGGTGGTAGGGACTTAAAATATTTAATAAATGTATAAATACTCACACATTGTATCTGCATCATCAGTAAAAAAAAATCTACTGATATTTTTAGACTTTTTTTAAACAAAGTTTCTTGTAGTAGCATTTTTTATATATATATTTGGTAGTTTAAACATGCCAACTTTAGCCCCGTTCAGACAAGTCCTTGAAAATATTATCTAATTTAAACCGGTCCCTGACCTGAAAAAGGTTGTGGACATCTGATTTACATGACAATTACAAACACACAAGTCCAATTGAACGAGCTGTTGAAGGAAAAAGGATAAAACTTTTTCATCATGCAGTAATTACAGATGTTCTTCTAAATTTATCAGTTTAATTCAAAGTAATTGTCTGATTAAATCTCTGTATTGAAGTATATACATTTTCTATATATGATTCTATAATTTTTGTATATACCTTTTGGAGCTGGTTATTTCAAAAGATGGTTGTAAACTGAAAAAGTATGGGCACCCCATTGGTTTGATTCAACCCCCCAAACCCTTCACCTCCTCTTCTTAGCCCATTGGCCTTGCAGAAGCAATTGTCATTTCATATCTCAGTTATCGGGCATCTTCCACCATGCTGTGTGTCCATCTGTCACCTCAGGTGTTTTACACATCCTAGCAACCAGGGTGCTAATCTGTAAAAGCCATCTCACTTGTTTCCTGTGGATGAGGTCACCGTTGAGGTCTAGCTGATCAGACCGATCGGCTCCCTCGGAACCACCTATCCTGATTCCAGTCAAAGCCAGGCAAAAAGGAAAAGGTGCTGGAGCGTCTTCAGTACAGAATCCAACAGCTTCCACCCCCGAGAAGGAACAGATGGTGAATTCTGGCAGCTTTTCCTTGGCTGGAAAACACCCTTTAGATTGAGATGCCCATTCTCTTACATGTCTAAGAAAATCTGCAAGGAGAGCAAATGTTACCCAGAAAAACCTACAAAAATTGTGCCAAGTATGTTTCTTCACGTATGCAATGTCTCAGCGACCATCTGGTCGGTTCGTTTGGCACTCCAGGTTGGATTGGATTTCCAAGACAACGCAGTCGGTTCGCAGCTCCCGACTCTCAAACAAACAGAGCAGTAGGGACTTTGTATTTTGTGACACTTTTCATTTTGGTGATCTGAATGGGGATTAATGGTTTCCACTGCCAGGAACTCTTCATTAGGGGTAGTAATCAGCTAATGGCCCTCCTTGGCCACCGATCACCAGGCTCTTAAAGGCTGTTACAACCACCATGAGCCCTGTATTGGTAGAGACAGTGCAGGCACGTCTGAGGCTCCTGTTAGTGTGTTCTAATCCAGTAATTGGTAGAGAGAATACGAGTGTGAAGGGGAGAGGGAGGGAGGTTACAGAAAACACACAGAGATGAATGACCCCCTTCTCTTCCTCTAGTTAGCAGTATTAGACAAAGAGCCCTGGGAGGAGACAGGCTGCATCCCATCTCGACTGTAAGATCGCTCACGGTGGAGTAGCCCTCAGAGCAAACAGTCTGCAGCGTGCCAGAGCCTGAAACTAAGCTGCAGCCAAACACGCCTCCTGTGGCTCTGCAGGCTCGGAGGAGCGACCCCTGAGAACCGCCCAACACCAGGTCCAAATGAAAGGAAAACACAGGAAACCACTTCTGTTGGCTGGATAAGCTTTTACCGAGGAAATAAATGAAAATGTGCTGACCAAATGACTTTAAGACAATATCATAAAAATAATAAATAAAGCAGTTCATTCAAATATATATAGTTAAAAATAAAAAAAAAATGGCTTGAAGATAAAATTAAACTACATTTTAGCTAAAGATATTGCAATTATATTCTGAAACTCACAGATTTCTACAGATATGACATTAAAAAAAAACAATTACCTCTCAGATTATTAATGAGTGGTCACAAATTACCATTTTATGTCCACAAATTTGTATTTTCTAGGCAAAGATGGGTATTTTGGGCACAAAGATTAGTATTTCTGCACAAAATTAGCACTTTTTGCACACTGAATTTTTTTGCCTACTAATTTATAGCAACAAAATGCAAAAGAAATTCTACTTACACATTTTTGCATTCACAAATGGGCTTCTTGGGACCTAAGATTTGTATTTTTTGGCCACAATTCACCATTTTGTCCCCTCAAAAAATTGCATTTCATCCACACTAATCAGCTTTTTGTCTCTCAAAAGTAGCATTTTTTGGTCACACATTAGCATTTTGTAGTCAAAAAATTTGAATTTGTGGCCAAAATTAGCATTGTGAACACACTAATCAGCATTTTCTTGTAAAAGAAATTACTATGTGGTGCACACTGATCAGCTTTTTGTCCTCCAAAAGTACCATTGTGTGGTCACAAATTAGTATTTAGTGCACTAAAATTACTTTTTTGTGCTTCAAAAAATTAGCATTTTGTGGCTTAAAAATTTGCATTTTATGCACACTAATCAGCATTTTGTCCCAAAAAATTTACATGTTGTGCACAATAATTAGCATTTTTTTAAATTCATTTTCCTGACCGCTTCATCCCTGTTGGGGTCGTGGGGGTGCCAGAGCCCATCCCGGCGACTGACAGGCGAAGGCGGGGTTGACCCTGGACAGGTCCCCAGTCTGTCGCAGGTAATTAGCATTTTGTCTCTAAATTAGCATTATGTGCACATGAATGATCAAATTTTGCAACCAAATTAGTATTTTAGTATTATCAATTCCTACTACTAATTCATGGTAGCGAAATGCAAAAGAAAAGCTACAAATGTTTTCCTTTAAAATACTAATTCGTAGCTACAAATCATTATTTATTTGCGGGAACATGTATGTTTTTTAATGTCATGTGCAGCACTCAATACATTTCAAATGTGTTTATAACAAAAAAATATACCTATTTTTAAATTGTTTAAGCCCAAATCGACAGTGCACAAGCAGTGTGTTCTGCATTCTTCAACAGGTAAAGATTTGCAAGATAAAAGGCGAATCAGAGAACTAGTTTGTAAATGGAAGCTCCAGATTAATGTTCAGGCAGGAGCAAATCTGTTTTATACATTTCTATTTTGCACAAAGTGAACTGTTTGGCCCGTGGATTTAAAATGAACTCTTGTCAAAGCCATGTGGAAATCACATTGATTTATTTCTGTGAAGATTTGAACCTTTTTAGTATTCTGCTTCCCTTGAGTTTACACCAACTTTCAGTTTTTCAATCATCTGAGCTGCTTTCTGTTTGTAAATGAACTCGAGTATTTAGGAGTTGAATGGTTTCAATGGGGAGTTTCTCTCATCTTCACCCTTTCATTAGGTCATGTTTACATTCAATCTGGAAAAATTCTCTAAAAATGTTTTATTGGTTCTTCCCTAGAAAGTCATGTTCTCAAGTCAAAACAAATTGAATTAATCTGAGAACGTAACTCCAGAAAGCGCACTAAAGTGTTAATCTTGAGGTTGCAGAAGTGTCTGGTTAATTTCTAATCTAAGTTCGCTGCCACGGTAACATAGTCTGACTTTAGTTAGAAGCTTGTTTGATGAAAGTTTGATCATAGTTCAGGTGTTTTCCTCTAAGAGTCTGCAGGTTTTGTAAGATTCGCTGTTTTTTTTTTTTTTTTTTGAGCTTCTCTACCATAAAAAAAACATAGATGACCTTTTACTGTTTATTAAGTTGACGTAGAAAAACAGAAATTTATGCAGATTGATTTCAGAAAGAAATAGTTTTACATTTGAAGAATTCTCTTTTTAACATTTTCTCACCAATCTGTACGATTATAGTATTTTTTTATTACAATACTCTGCATGTTATAGACATGCCTTTTAACAGTGTAGACGTTGGTTTAGTCATTTAATCTGGATTGGTATCAATAAGAAAAGATTTTTTTGTTCCAATAGTCTGCTGATACAAGCTTCTGTGTTTACATAAATCCCCACCGGAGATGGATTTCTAAAAAATGAGTAAATTACAAAAATCTCTTTTGTAAAATACCCTGAGCATAGAAATGTTTTTGGAGAAGTTTTCCTGCAGGTTTCCTAATATAAACCTGCAATATTATACATACATCTTCATCACATCTTTTAGTGAGGAAGACAGTAGAAATATTTACAAACTTTACCAACAACTTACATTTTGTTAAAGATGCTTCAATTTGAAAATGCCCCCCACCCCCACCCCGTGAATGTTAGGATTTCTGCTTCATTTTGGTCATTCTTCATTTTAATTTTACACCTTAGTTTATGTCTTTGCTCAGAATGTTTCCAGCTTTTTGTTTCCTGCTTTGTTTTTTGTTCTTTCCTATTTTACTATGCTGACAGTCTGATCTTTTACCTTTTCTTGTCCACCTTAATACTATAGTGTTGATTCGAAGGACTCCTGGGGATTTCATCATGCAGCCGAACACTCTTCCTTCCTGAAATCTGATGAAATCTTATACCTCTGGGTCCTCAGGGTTTTGACTATTGCGGATATTGTTCTTATATACATCAAGTGTCTGAAACGGAACTGTAGGGGAGCAGAGAGGAGATAAAGGTAAACAAAATTAACAATTTATCAAGACATTTTAAAAGAAGAATTCAAATTTTACAGAACTCTTTACTTTTCCAACCTCATTTCAGAAAATAAAAATCCCAATTTTATTTTTTAAAACAAATGATATTTTAATAAACAGAGACTTTCCCTCACTTGCGAACAAGACCCCCGGATACTTAAACTCCTTCACTTGGACCAGGAGCACTCCACTCACTCACAGGGAAAACTACCTTTCTCCGGTCAAAAACCATTGCCTCAGACTTAGCTGTGCTGACTGTCACGAACAGGCAGAAAGCTGGTTCCTCATCCAGCAGGTTTATTAGTTCAGACAGGAACTAAGCACAACTAAAAGTCCACAAAGCTAGATCAGGGTCAGACAGGCAGAGGTCAACCACAAGCATGGGATCATCCAAGTCAAATGTCAAAGTCCAGGCGAGGGTCAGGGCAGGCGTCAGGCAATCAGAGAATAAGCAGGGTCAGAAACAGAAGGTCCAGGTAGAAACACTCGGTAATGCAGGCAAGGTGGCATATATAAAACTTAGCACAGAGCAAGGATCGATGAAGTCACCAGAGCAAATTCATCTTGAAAGAGCAGAGAGGAAATCCTGTGGTCCCCAAACCAGATCCCCTCTGGGCCCTGGCTGTGCCTAGAAATTCTGTCCATAAAGACTATGAACAGAAGAGATAAAGGGCAGCCCTGCCGGGGTCCAACATGCACCGGGAACCAGTCTGACTTACTGCTGGTTATGCAAACCAAGCTCCTGCTTCAGTCATACAAAAACACAACACCCCTCAGTAAGGTTCCCTGGACCCCGTACTCCCAGAGCACCCTCCACAGGACACCACGGGGGACACGATCTTCTCCAGATCCACAAAACTCATATGGACTGGATAAGCAAACTCCAACAAACTCTCCAACACCTTGAAAAGAGTGTAGAGCTGGTCCACTGTTACACAACCTGGACAGAAACCGCACTGTTGTTCTTGGATCTGAGGTTCAACTATCAGGTGAACTCTCCTCTTCAGTACCCTGACATAGACTTTCCCAGGAAGGTTGAGGAGTATGATTTCCTGGTGGTTGGAACTCACCCTCAGATCAACCTACTTGAAAAGGGGAACCACCACCGTTGTTTGCCAGTCCAGTTTTATGGTTCCTGATTGCAGAGACGTGTCAGCCAAGACACTACCTGAACAAGTGTTTAGGAATTGGTCGCACGCATGTAATGATTGGATGTTGTGTTCTAAATGTTACCCAAAATTTGTTTTGTTTTTAGAATTATTATTACTAGAATTACCTGAGTGGGAACTCACTAGTCTGGCTTGCTGGGCAGCAGAACTCCCTACGCTGTCCACCGGTCAGCTTGTGAGCGTAGGGACCCAGACCACTGAGTCCCTACCTAAGCCAATGTAGGTAAACACACTTGGGACCATCATGGACCCACCAATTCAGCCCAAAGGTGAACCATTTGGGGCCAACATTGAAATGTTCGCAGGGAAAAATCACATTTTATACATTTTTCACAGACAAACAAGAATATTTTCACACTTTCCCTCTTGTTTAAAGTTTCAAAGTTCAAATATTCATAGAAAAATAAGTCCAGTATAATAAAATAAAACAGTGAGATGAACCCTGATATAGCAATGAACAATTGTGGTACTTTAACATGTTTCGGCAAATACTTGGTTTAGGACAGGTAACTGTAACCTGCGGCTCCAGAGCCGCATGAGGCTCTTTTACCCCTCCTTTGAGGTTCTTTGGTTAAAATAAGTTTTTTTTTTTAAATTATAAAAAGTAATTGTTAAGGAAAAAGTAAAAAAAAAAAGAAATTATCTTAAACTTTATTCAACTCATTGACAAACAGTGACGGATGGTATGAATTTATTCAACGAGGATCCTAGCATTGGTAGCCGCTTTATTTATCACAGAAAATCTATTTATTGTCAATAAACGCAACATGAATTATAGCAACATTAAGTAATAATCCACTGGATGATAAAGTGGATTTCCTATTTTTTTTTAACATATTTAAGAATTGTGTTCAACATGGTTTTAAAATATGGTAGGGGTCACTTAATTAGCTCTGATTTAGTTTTTGTTATACTTATACATTTTTGGCTGAAATGCACCAGAAATAGTGAAATAACGTTTTTTATGTCTTTTATTTTGAAAGGAAGTAATGCAAAGCTCTGTCAAAGATTATAAAGTATTTCACATTTAAAAAAAATATTTTCTCGTTGTATTTATGTTTTATTTATGCCAAAAACACAAAAGTTTATATAAATGTTTCATGTCAGTTGCAAAAACATAAACACAAATCAGTATCTTATTTTTCTAAAGTCTGAGTGAAGACTTTGCCAATCCTACTGGGTTTTGGTTGACGAGAAATTGACCTGAATGGCTGTTTGCTGAAAGTTGCAGACCCCTGGTTTAGAAAAAAAAAAAAAAAACATGAAATATTGAAAGAAAACAACCTTCCTGGGTCACTTTGACCCACCTTTTAAACTGTTACAAGCTACAGATTAGAGTCCCATCTTGAACCATATTTTAATCCCCAGAAAATAAATGCAAAGATCCCCTGAAATTAGAAGGTGTACCTTTGTCACATTGAACATCATAATTGATTCCCTTAAATCCAACTGTTAAGCTGCTTTAAAGTGATTAATTGAATAAATCTGCCTCTCTGTCTTCTCATTTCTTAGCGTTCTCAGTCGTGCAAAGTTATTAGACTGAAGAATATCCCAGCATTAGAGCTTTTAGCGGGGTCATTCTGGAAGAAGTTAATCTGTGGGCAGGAGCTCTGCTGAAGGTGTCCTCTGCCATAAAGCAGTATCCATTAGACGCTTCCACCCAAACCAAACTGATTATCTCTCCCAATGAGCCGCGCTGCAGCAGCGATGAGCGAAACCGCCGACGGACTTACGGCAGAATGTCTTCATCATCCGGCAAATCTGTGCAGTCGTTTAAAAAACACAGAGATTTTGATTTCTATTGATCTGACGGGAAAGTGCTGAAGATGAGGCTTTGCGGCTTACGGGGCAAACTTGTTGAGGATGAGCTACACACCACGGGCCGTACATACCAATGACGGCGGACCTGAGCTTGAGGGAATGCTGAGATGTGCTTCAACATCAAGACGTCTCAGAGCTGTTCTGATGAGCTTGGCAGTATTTGGCATGAATGAGCCATTTTCTTGTCCTTCACTTTTAAAAAGCAGCTTGGGACGAGAGTGAAGGCCTTTTTATTGTGTATAATAGCAAGAGAATAAATCCCCACCTCCCTATGGGTTCAATGTTAGTCTTGAATCACAATATGCCACAGCTCTCACTTCAGGGAACCACGGAGCTCCAAACACCCTGAGCTTTATTCTAATTTCTGCTCACATGCTTCCTAGCGCTGGATATGTGAGCAGCTGTGAATATTTCATCTCTCTGAATTATCCACTGTCTCTGGCTGATGCAATATTTACCGAGTTCTCACCGTACTTCAACGAGCACTCCCCATAAGACTCATAGTTATTGTTTTTTTATGCATAGAGAAAGCCGGCGTTCACAGGAACCTGACTCACAAGAAAGCACACGGAGAGCACGTGTTTTATGGAGCTGCTGATGTTTTTATGTGTTCGCTCACATCATTTCTGAGCTCCACCAAAGCAAACTAGCCTCATAGCAGTTACAGCGAGACTGATGAGTTAGGCGCTGCAATAAAACACACGCGGTGTGGTTTTGGAAGGTTAAAAAACGGTTATTTTGTCTTTTTCTTCACTATTTGTCATCATGCATAAAGTGAAGCATGATTTGAAAAAGCTTTAACGCCTTTACACTGTATGTCACTAATTCACAACTTCCCATTTAATCCAGGACTAAATTTAGCAACACCTTAAACAAAAGAAAATATGTTATTTTTATACAATAAATTCAGGCATGAAGGAGTTAAGGGCAACATAATTTACATCAGTAGCTCTGTTTCCATTAACTTTGAAATTTTGCAAATTGGATTTTCGATAATAAATTCTCTCAATGGAGAGTTTTTGAAGTTTTTGTGGTTCGAGGAGGTGGTTTTTGGGGCGTATCGAAATGGATTGAAAGACTATAAATTTGCTTCTTGGTAGGAGGTGTCTGTCCTGAGCGCTGCACAGCGGGAGCCATGAGAGGTTACAAGCTGCGTATCATATGGAGTCAATGGATTCACAGATCCTCTGCAACCAAGATTTCCTCATCGTTTCATCTGTAGCCACGGTTTTCCAGCCTGAATAAGACGCAGACGTCTCCTTTGATAGATGAGTATGAGTGTCGTGACAGAAACTTGAATGTATATTTTCAAACAGAAAAAGGGACAAACTGCTTATTAGTTAGAAGGGATTTTTTAATATTCTGCTAAATAAGCTTCTCACGTGTATCTGTGACTGTCAATTAACTGTGCCACCACTTCTGTGACAACACCAAAAACAATACCTGGTCTCATCCATGCCGTGTTTTTAATGACTTTTTTGCGTTTGTTGGCTAATGTTTATTAACATAAGTATGATTAAATGGAAACGGTGTCATTGTGAAATTGTGTTTTCTCGACATTTCTAGAATTTCAATACATTTTTGCTCATGAATGAATGAATGGTTTATTTCAAGCAATCAGGAATAATATATGAAAAAAACAAAAACACATCACATTGAATCCCAAGTAGATCACTTGATAGGGAGTGGGAGGAAGCAAACTTATATAATCCCACCCGACTCGACCATACCATTTTCTCTACATGAATTATCAATATCCGGTTCAGGACTTAATATCAAATATTTATACTCCACAATAACAGATTCAAGTTATAAAGGATCATTAATATCACTGATGTAATCAAATTTCAAAACATCCACAGACAAACCATATATAATAATCAGTAACACTAATTATTTAAAAAAAATAAATTTACCAGAGAATGATTGTTGTAATACAAAAAGTAATAGGTAAAAATCACCTTCATTTTTAATGCAAAAAAAAAAAAAATCACAATATTATCATTTGAAAAAAAGACTATTACTTATGTGTAATGGAAAGACAGCTAGTGTTTGCATTGGTGTATCCAAAATAATTTTAACATTTTGGTGGAGCTGAAAATAAGAAAAAAAATCTGCAAACATTTTCAAAGTACAGTTAAAAAAAATAGAAAGATTTGTTAAATATGAAATAATTTTCAAATAAGACATGTCTTTAGGTTAATTTGTGGGATTTATTGATGAAATCTACACACTTTTAGCAGTGGATGTTTGTTTACAATATTCCCATATGATCACTATACAGCAGAATCTTCCATACATTCTGTTTTCCATTAATGGTTTAGGTTGTTCCAGCAGGAAGCTGTTTTTATGGAACAGCCTGAAAAGAGCCTTCCTTACTTATTATTATTTTTTATTTTTTTATCATTTTTCTCATTATAACGAGATAATGAAGAACCTCTTTCTCTTTTGATTTTAAAAAAACTTTATTAGACCTGAAACACTCAAAATATAAATCCAAAATATGAAAATTCATTGTTACATAGGACTAAAGATACAAAAAATACACATAATTTAACATTATTCACACATGGATAAATAGATACAAATACATTTAAAGAAATAAATATTATTATAACAAAAACACAATTTACCATTTATAGGAAACTTACATTTAGTCACATAACTATTCTACAAGACACCCAGAGGATGAATATTTCCCTTTATTAAACGCAAAAACCAACAACATCAAAAAGACTGTTCTGTACAGAGGAATGTCATACTGGAACTCAGTCAAAAAGCTGTTTCACAGTCAAAAAGCAAAAAAACGTACCGATTTAAAATGAAATAAATATCTATTGATAATGTTGAGCAATGCCATTATTAAGTTATGTATGTAGTGTGTATGTAGTGAGGAAGAATCACATTCATTTTTGTAAACATTGTTTGTTACTTATTTTGAATATTTATATGTTAATACTATAACATATAAATGTGTAAATCTATAAATGTAAAAGGTTTGTGAAATCCAACGGCTCGGTTGCAACTACTGGAGATCCCTATAAATAAATATAAAAGTAAAATAAAATAGTCAAATTGTTTGATAGAAAGTAAATATCAGCTTTATTGGCCAAGTACAGTGTAAATACAAGGAATTAGTTCTAGTGTGCTTTTGTGTGCAAGCAAGGCGAGGTAAATAGGTGTAAAAAAGTACAACAAAAGTAAAATTAATAAAAAAAACAGTGAAATACACACATATATATATATATATATATATATATATATATATATATATATATATATATATATATATATATACACATCTGCAGAGAAATACAATAGCTGTTCTGGTGTAACAGTTCTCATGTTCATGTTCCGTGATTATTCGAGAGTTCATCAGAGTGATGGCTCATGGGAAGAAGCTGACTGAGGTGAGGGGTTCTGAAATGGGGAAGAAGCTGAAAAGTCTGCATCCAGGACGTGAAGGGTCCATTGAGATTCTACCAGCCCGGTTTCTGGCCCTGGACCGATACAGGAAAGGTTGGAACCGATAATCTTGTCAGTAGATGTGTTTATGTTATTTTATCATTAAAAATGAAGGAAATCTATCTGAAAATAGTGACTAGTTATTGCAATTAAAGCAATCTAGGACTTTTTTCTTTGGAACTAAGTTTAGATTTATTATTTGGACAAAACAAGCAGTAAGAAGTTAATTTTCCCTCTGAAATGTGAGATCCCTTAACAGGACGTTTAGCATATACTACATACAGTACCGCCTTCTTCCACTGCAGCAGAGTGAGGTGGCTGTTCTCAGTAGCTGTCCCTATGACAACGGGTCGCACTGCGTAAAAGACCATTTAAACCTAAAACAAAGAACATGGTAGTAACAATATTTCATGTATTTCTTTTGTAAGTGGATTTTGCAGAAGTAAAGCTGATAAAGTACACCTCGTTGGGCATTATCACTTACGTACTGCTACAAACCAGTACTGACTACACACATGTGCAACAAAAACCAAGGACCTTTTTAAAGTTTCAGAAAAGAGCAAGCTAGAGGAAAAGAAATCTGCATTTAACAAACAACTCCAGGAGTCCTACTTGATGTATGGATTTATTGTGACAGGTTGTTCCCACACATCCAGCCTGCTCTGCATAATATGTGGCGACTGACACTTAAACGTTTCGAGAAAGCTGCTAATAGAACGTCAAACACCATGGATTCAATCCTTTTACCAGTTTTCACCACTTTATTCTCCTGTAATTCTCCTCACACCTCTAAGGCCAGTTTACATAGTTTGATGTGTCCACACTATCTGGATTCTGTCTCCACTTTCAAACATTAAAACTCCTTCAAACTTTCCACTATTTCAACCCTTTCGGCTTCAACACACTCAGGTTTGTTCAGGGCTTTTATATTGATATGGTTTATAAAATATTGAGCAACGTGTGATTGTTATTGGCCATTGAAATAAATGGGTAAGTGCTGTACTTTTCCTAAACTTTGTGCCTGAAGGCTTTTAACGTTCTCATATTCTCAGACAGAAAAAAAGAAAAATCATTTTTTTAGTTCTCTTTCGCTTGTATTCAACTTTTTTAAACTTTTCATGTCTTTCCAGCAATTACAGTTTAGGTTTTCTTGAAAATGTCAGAGCACTTCTGGATCTGTGGGGAATAGAGCAGTCTTTTAGAATGAAAGAGAGGTGGGCGTTGCAAATCATAACCTCAGTGATTAAGTAAAACTATAATTAGTGTGACAGGTAAGTATTTATGTCTGTAAGCTATTTACTTAGTCGTATATGTGTATATACTCCATAAAAGGAGAAAGTAGTGGGAGAAACGTTTCCAAAGAAAGGTATGTGGGCGCAGAATTACTCATGCTTTTAAATACAAGAGAATATAATATCACGTCTGTCATTCTTTTCTACAGACTTCCTTTCCTATTACTCATTGAGCAAAAACAAAATACACATATATCTGTATATCCAGTTTACAAAACTTATACCAGACAAATTTAAGTAGCAACCTTAGGTGCACTGTTGTTTTTGTAACCTTTCCTAAGTTTACTAGGAATCTGAAGAACAGCTGAAAGTTTGATGTATTTAACGTCCATCTCCAATGAAAATCCTGTTTTCTGAGTTGTTTAACATGTATTTATGGTATTTTTCTTATAAAAGAGAACACATGTAATAAGAAATCATTTTGGTTTTGCATTTCTGAGTATTTCTCCTTTTAAATCGATCAAACTGTCTTGGACAGACTCTGTTTGAATGAATGATCTTCTTTCCATCACACAAGATTTGATTCGATTGATTCAGTTCCGATTCTTTTTTTATTCATTCAGTCTTCTCATTTCAATTCAGTTGAATTCAATTCTGTTTTGAGTTTACACAGTTAAACACATTTGCTTGGAGATACATTAATAATCTACTATATGTTTTGAATATATTTATATTAATCTGATCCAGTTCACATACTGTAAATGTATCAGTGAAATAATGAGATTGTTAATATCATCCAGTGTTACATGGATTCTCTAAAGGAGAAGTTCTAACTAAAATGTTCAGATCATTAACATTGTAAACATTGTTCTGCTTCTCCTGGAGGACGTTTCAGTTTGGACACTAGGTGTACAGTTTAATCAAGAATAAGCAAAGAATGATCAAAAAACTGCGTTTTAGACCACAAATGGTTACATTAAAAATATTTCCTTAAAAGAGTTAGGAAAATATATGCCTATGAGTTTATAAATATTTTTATTTAATCAACAATGTATGTTTATGTCGACCTAGCGTTGGCATTAGCCGTCCTATGGGAAATTCTATTAAACGTTAGCATCAAGCTAGTGGACTTTAGCTTTATGTGCTAAATCGATCTATATTCTTATGAATCGATTATTGATCTGTTAAGTTTAAATTGATTCAAATTAATTAATCAATTTTATTAACCCAGCCCTTGCATTGACTGCAGTCAAATGAGCCGCCATTCGCATTTCCGTGGTCAAATCAGTCGTCACTGGATTTTTTGTGTGAGTTTTCATACAATACTTACTAACTACTAACTTGCTAATCAGCTCAGCTCCAAAAGCCACGCCCCCTCGGAGGAGATTTGGGACACAGAGGCTTCAGATCAACATGAAAAAAAGTATTTTTAAGACATGTAGGTTGTAGGATTTGGTTAAAAACCTCACAATCATAAACAAAACCCTACTGTCATAGGGGGACATCAAATAAGTGTAAGTAAACACAAATACATAGTAATGTAAAAGGACTAGGTACTTTTTTCATAGTTTTGCACCTTCATACCAAGGGAATCATGGGAAAATCCTGGAAAGAAAGCTAATTGTTCCTTCAAGTGAGTATTTCGTGTAAAAAGGGTTAAAGTTTGTTCTACAAGAACCAGCAAAGCTGTATGTTGTCTCGTTGTAAAGGTGGTTTTGAAAGGCGACACTTCAGAGCTCTGCATTTGTTTGCTACAAAGACGTGTGTGATGGATTCTTCTGTTCTTATTTACTGTGCTGTGTAAACTGTTTACTCTTTATTCAGTGATGTTTGACATGTTTAGGTCAATTCAAAGATTTGTTTGAAAGGATACAACGGTGAAGTGATTGCTGAGAGATGCTGGGGCAGAGAAATTACACTCTTGCTTTTTATTTAGGAGTCTCTGCTGTCAAATTTTACTTTTATATGTTTTTGCAGGCCCTGCAAGAGACTGGAAACCTGTTCAGGGTGTTTCCTGCCTTCACCCAACAGTGGCCAGGGCCGGCTCCAGCATCCTTCTCTACAGCGGGTTAAGAAGATGGATGGATGTTTCCGTAGTATTTGTTTCTGAAATACACATAGGCCTGTGCTTTTTTATCTTTGTGAAGACACACAAAAAAGCCAGATAATTGAGGAAAAAATATCAAACAAGAAACACATTAAGGAGCTTGAGTGTTATTCAGTAACAATCCATGTCAACTGAGCATTTATGACTATGTAATTTAAAAGAACTTCAAAGTTATTTTTGAGATTCATCTGTTTCTAGCAAATACTTCTGAGCCTTGAGTGACTAATAAACATTTTTACAATAATTGTGTAAATTCATGCATATTTATACTTGTTTAAACCATTTTTTGGACTGAATTTGTGAAGTTTTTCTTTTGGTTTTCAGTTATTGATGGGATTCCTACACAACTTGTTTGCAGATAAAAAGATGGGATACCGTCTAAGTTTGTTTTCTCCGTAAAAAAAAAAGTTGTTTTCCAAAGTTATTAATGATTTCTCACTAAACCAATATATTTTTTGGGTTGTTCCACATCTATCTGAATGCAGGAGCTCTGTTTTCTGGACTTTTGTTTTGCTGGTAAGAGACCCTTCCTCTTGGGTATTTCAGGCATCTGGGATCTGCCCTTTTGGGAGGGGTACTGTAAGGTCATGCTTTGGTTCTGAGACAGTAAGCAAATGCTATAAACTTTGATGCAAGTTTTCTTGACTGATAGATGAGTTAACCAATGGATCAACTCAATAGAATTTCAAACTTTAATTTGTCCCGCCCATTGTTGTCGGAACATTTCTGTCATTTCTATCCCTTTATTCGCCATGAATCCAATTGGTAATTGTCTGTTCAATGTATACAGAACATGTCTATAGATATAATTTTGGACTAGTATGGGGTTCTTGAACATTAATCAACAGAATGTCTTTACTGGAATATGAAGCTGCATGACTACCAAAGGGTGCAGCTGAACTGTTGTCCTTGGTGACCTTCCAGACACGATACTTCTATATATTTTGCAGAAATAGCTCCCATGCTACTTCTGCCTCTGTTTCTATGTTTCTTCTTCTAAACACAATTTGGGTCTTGATCCACTAAAGATTTGGTGGGTAAAAAGGGTGCAAACTTTATAGCACATGAAAAAACAAACTGCATTTGATTTACTGACTGGATTGCATGACTTAAATAGTACACACAACCATTTGTCATTCATGGAATAAATGGTAAATACTGTATACTTATGTGGTGCTTTTCTACCTTCCTTTAAGGCCCAAAGCCCTTAACAGACACAGTCCAGTCCACCTATTCACACACAGTAATAGCAGCTCCACCATCTTACGCTGGTGCCAACCTCAACCAGGAGCAATGTAGAGTTAAGTGTTTTGCTAAAGAACACTTCGACATATGGATGGACAAGGCGGGAAACATAAGATCTGATCTGAGGTCAACCTCTGCACCTTATCTGAATATTAAAAATGATTCTGCAATATCTTTCTGTTGAAGACTTCAGTTCAGTCAGCAGCTTACCAGCTCCAGGGTATGCTTAGCAAGAAACCACAGTGACCAACTAAGGGAGTTTAACAAACAAATTACAACTACTAACACACAACAGACGTCAAACAAACGTAAAGGGCGAGAGACCGTTGGATGAAAACTCTGGCCTTTGCTCTCCTTCTCTGCTGTCTTCAGTGCACCGATTTACCTTGTGTTCTTCTTAACTCCTCATTTAAAAACTGCTGGTTATGCTTGTTGTCCCCTGTGCAATTACTGTTATTAAATCAAAATAAATTCTAGACAAACAACATGAGCGATCTTTTTGCACATGCTCATAATGTCGTGCTCTTTATCCGGGAGATTAGTAAATTAAGCCCTTGGTCTGAATTTCAAATAGCACCATTTATCAAACGTTAATGTTATTACCCTTTAACAAGGGTTTAGCAGGCATTTAATATAAGGACACATCTTTTATATTTGTTTGGAATGAAGTTTCTAAATGTTTACTGTCTACAATTAGCTAATAACCTTTAGTTTCATGTTTACAGCATTGCTTATCATCACTCCTTCAGTTTGCAGTTACAATGATTCCAAAGATGACCTACTGTTGTCTTTTTCCTATCTCCCTTACTTAATCTAGGTGAACGGAAGCCATAAAAAGACAGATGGAAGACAGTTCTGACAGCACTGGTTGTGTACTGATGCTTGAATGTGTTGGAGGTAGGCGGTTTTGCAATTTGTTTTCCTCAAACGTGGCCACATTAGTGTAATGAGGGATAACAGTGAAATGTTATTGGCTTTGCTAAAAAGATTTTTAATTTAAAAAGTAAAAAAGGAAAGTAAGACATTTTTAATAAGTGTTTTTGTTGTTTTTTATAAGCTGTTTGGGTGAACTAATGTGATAATAGCTTTCATTGCACAAAACTAAAGTTAGATTGCTAAGTTATACAATCACTTCTCCAGGTACACTCAAGCACGGACAAGCCCCCAATTAGGTTAGTCCTTAGTGCAATTTAGTTTAAAATAAAATCAAATAAAATAATAACAAACAGTGATTAGAGAAAACAAAAAGAGAGTGGAGAGAACTCAATGGAAGAAATGTTGAAAAAATTGAATTTTGAAATGTTTTATTTTGTTTTGTTTCAGAATCAATGTCATTGTTGGGATTAGGCGGGTACTTTGGAGGCAAAAGGCAGCAGAGAGGCCCTCAGAACTGAAGAAACACACCAAAACAAACACTTCCACATAAACATTCCCTACAGGAATGTTGGTGGTTGTCTGACTACAGACCAAATTAAGATTTCAGGACTCGATCCGGACCAAATCAAGCAGATTCATTCTGGACCAAAGGACTTTTCTAGTCTGAATACACCCTTATATTTGAATATTTTCCTACATGCACATTTTCAACTTCAAAGTTTCTTGTCCGTACTTATTTCACTATGCCAATCTACCTCAATTTTAAAGCAAGAAATGTTGAAATCATAAATAAAACCATGGACTGCACAGTGGTGCGCGCTCTCTTCCCAGTGAGAATGTCCTGCTTCCAATCCTTGCCGGGTTCTTTCTGTGTAGATCAGGATTTCTCAAAGTGGCGGCCCATGGGCCATTTGCGGCCCCAAGTCGATATTTTGCAGCCCCTGCCTAAATATGAAGGTTTAATGTCTACTAAGCAATGTCTTCTGCATGTCCACGGTTCTTTGATGATAAAACTTTGCATTTGCTATTGTCGTTGGATCTGGTCGTCACAAAAGTCCTTAGCAACAGTTGCTAGCATCGTTAGCTACTGTCGTTTCACAGGAAGATATTGCTTAGTAGTACATAGACATGAACAAATGTTCAATAGACTTGGTCAGTAGACATAAACAATGGACCAAAGATATAGACAGTGGACGTAAAAACATATTTTTGGCATAACATACGGCCCAGCCTCATCCAGACTCCGCCTTCAGTGGCCCTCAAGGTAAATTGAGTTTGAGACCGCTAAGATCGAGTTTGCATGATCTCCTTGTGCATGTGTGGGTTTTCTTCAGCTTCCTTCCACATTCCAAAACCATGCTGCAAAGGGTAATTGGTGATTCTAAATTGTCCCAGGAGTGAGTGTGTAACTTTGGAATGGACTGGTGACCAGTGTGTATCCACCTTCATCTAGCAGTAGATGGGATAGGCTCCAGCAACCCCTTGTCCCCCCAGAAGGAATTCAACGGGTCTTGAAGGTGAATGAATGGAAATAAAACTCAGAAACATACTAGATTAAACAGTTCTGATCTAAATTTGTGCTTTCTCAAGGTCTTTTAATCTCCAAAAAGCCACAAAGGAAGCTAAACAAAAGCATATTTTACGGCTAATATAGCAGAATTACAGGGTGAAAAACTTGGCTAATTAAAGTTTAGTCTTGTGTGTAATGGGATGCTTTACTGCTAAGTCTTTAAAAAAATAAATTAAACCGTACAGAACACTGGCAGAAACATGAAAAGTAAATGAGAGAAAACAGCCAAATCCTTCCCTTCGGAGCCATCAAATATACGTATGTAATTATAAGACGTTTTTAATTTTTAGAACAATTTTGATTTTACTAATAGAGAATTTTGTAAATGTACACATTTTCTATGCAATACAGACAGCTGAACAAAGAAAACTAGAGTAATTAAGCAGCAATAACCAATCTAATGGAAGTATGCAGGAGTATTTTCATCAACCAATATTTTTTCAGTATTCTGTAGGTTTTAAGGCATACCAGAGAAGTCAAAGTAAAGCAAACAAATGAAGCAGTTGCAGTGGCTGAAATATACCATAATGATCCACTTACAGATACTCCAAGAGCCCTGCAGACTGACCTACAGCAGCAAATGAAAACAATTTGGGGCTCCAACATCTAACAAATTGAAGACAATTCAGCCAGTCCTCTGTGAAAAAGGGAAGTGCTTCATCAATAGGTTTGCTGCTGCACAGATCAAAAGAGCAGGATCGGCGGGCCATTGAAGAAAAACAGGATGCTGTTAAAAGCTGCTTTGAAGCTTTAGACAGCCTTCCTGCATGTATTTACTGCCATCACTGGAGATTGATCTGATCACAAATGTCTACCAGACAGATTCTCAAAGAATTGTCTTTTTTTGTTCTGTTTTACTATCATAAAATGGAAGACTCGAGATGATGGAAAAGATGGAAGAAAGGACCACACAGGTGATTGTTAGCATACAAACTACAAATCAAAGTAAGGTTTCTCGGGCCGTTTGGTTCAGCTGAACAGTTGGGCGTTCCAAAAGACGCCCCACAACAGACAGGAAAAGGGGCATTCCATAAACCTTTTGGGAAAACAACAGGGAGGAATAGACCACTTGCAGTGACATCTCATGTTGCCCGCCATTGTCTGAGTCAAGCACACTTTGCTTTGATGCATCTGATGGGTAAAATCAGCCACTCTGGTGCAGATAAATAGCTGTTGGTTGTCACAACAGAAAAACTCCAAATTCAAGCATTTCTTTGTACCGATTTTTGCCGGATGAAGACAGAAAATGATAGATCGCCACAGATGCTAAACTCTAAAGTTTTGTGTCAGGTAAGCTTATGGTTACATATTCTATTTGTCTTAAAAGTGACACATATTTAGGGATGGGTACCGTTTGGGTTTTATCTGGTATTGGTGTAAATCTGTTACTTTTGAAAGGATACCCGTACTTAAACTGTGTTTAAAGTCCTCCAATGACAATTTTTTAAATAAAAAAAAAAACCCATTACCAGTAGACTTTAAACAGATAGAAGCCCCATAGTGCAAAGCTTCTTTTTTGTAGATTAAGAGTATGGTCAACTGATTTACTGATAGACCAGAACCGGAATTCAACCATTAAAGGAAATGAAACAAAAAGAATCCAATAAACATATGAAAACTTAAGGTAAATAAAATACCACCAACAAAACCATCAATAGTACTCACATATACTGACCGCATTTTGGTAAAAAACAGACTCAAACATTCAACAAACAAGGATCAAATGAGCATCAAATAATATCTATAAGTCTTTGTTGTTGCAAAACAAACACTTCTTTTGCTTATATTTTCAGTAATGTATGATACTCCAAAAAATGTAAACTGTGGAAGAGTTTTTCTGGGCTTCCTGAGGCGGTGTTTAGAGCTCACACCCATGAAACAGCTGGGTCAGCTGTTTACGCCATGTGAACATGCATGTTGACATACGCATATGGAAAAAAAATAAATAAAAAAAAGAGCCTGGAGTTTTTCAGCATCACCCTACAAACCAAAAACACGCAAAAGGCGCTTTTTCTCTGTTCTATATTATGTGCATTATTTTGGTGTTTTATCATCACCGCCTGCAGTGTTGCTGAAATCATATGCTTGTGTCTGCACAGCTTGTTAGATCCCTGCAGCACATAAAACACCTCTCCACAGAGACGCAGGTTTAGAAGAATCCCGGATAATGAGCTGGAAAGCAGCATTGACAATGTTGACCGAGCCCAGGCAGGCTGATGTGAATGTGTCAGCCTCAATAAATTATACGTGTGCTGTGTTCTCAGTATTTTGCCATTAGTTTGTGTGTGCCTGAGGCAGTTTAAGCATAAAGCACACATTGTAATGCAAATGGTGTACACAGGGACAAATATTTGGCCCTAACAAGGTCTTAAATTTATGGCAAAGTATTAGAGTCACCTTGAGGTGAATATAAGTGAAAAAAAAATAAAGTTGAAATTTGGACATGTGTCAAAATGGCAGGAATACAATTGTCATTAAATTTGGATTCACTGGAGGCAAACTGTGCGGTGCCTGGTTTTTATTTATCGTTGCAGCATTTGGCGGTCATCTGTGGAGGCTTCACACTGCCTGGTGGAGTGATGTCTTAGTGTGAAAGGAGAGACAGCCATACTCATCAATTAGCGTGAGCAATGCGGGAAAAGCAACGGTTGAGGGCAGGTTAAGGTTGAGGACAGGGTCATGCATCACTGGGCGGAGCCAGCAAAAGTCTTACTTTGTCTCAACAAATTGACCATTTCCAGAATGATAGAGTTGTGAGTTCATGTAAATGAGGCTGCAGCCCCTCAGGCTTCTCATTCACCTTCAGAATCATGTGGGTGACATCACAGATTATCTCCCCACTTTATATGGTCACAGCTCACATGATTCTCATTTTACTTTGTTTTTTTTTTCTTTTTAAGTCTCCTTATAGAAGTAAAAATAATCCTATTGATCTAGATGAACCCCCAGTTGTGTCAACTAACGGAATAAATCTGCACTGAAAGATCGATTAGAATCAACAGATATGAAGCAGTTGTTTACTTATGGATCTCATTTAAAGTTTACATGGCTGTGGCCTTCTGCTCGTTCAAGCTTCAGAGCAGAGCTTATGAGAACTATTGTTTATAAGGCTTACTCATACAAAAAAAACCTGTATTATTATAAGTGTGTAAAAAATGGAGGAGTTTAAAGGCAGTACAATCTGTGGCTTCACCTGTAATTTAGGCCGTTTGGCGATAAAAAATGTAATTGCGATTAATCACAATATAGTCAGAGAGCTAAGGAAGTAACTTTTCATCAAATTAATTTTGACAGGTGACCTTTGACCTACACAGTCCATTGTGATGAGGTAACAATTGAATAATGGAAGTTACTTCCTTAGTTCTCTATAGTTCATAGTAAACTGGTGATTAATCCCAAATTAGTCACAAATTGATATATTACTTTTTTGCATATAAAAAATGTGTACTTAAAGAGTATTAAGCACTACAATGTTTATAAGAATACAAATGGCAGAAATGCATTGTTTTAATTAAAAAATACTTTATTTTTATAACATTATCTTCAGATAAGTTTTCTGTATTAAAAAAACAGCTGAAACATTGAGGTATTGATTGGTCTGTAAGTTGTAGCTATCCATTTAGCTACGGCCGGTGAAAGCTTGCTCGTTGTTGAGGCGGTCGGACATTTTTGGTGAAAACACTGTTGCCAGATATCTTGGGTTTTGGTAGTTTTGGTTCTGAATTTGCTAGCAAAAATTATTTTGGGTGAGTTGACATAATTCGGGCGGGTTTGGGGTCTGGTTGGCGGTTTTTATTCCTCATCAAAATACTTCTCAACCAGGGACGTTTGGTCAGGGGAGGAAGTAAAGCCATTTTTTTTACGAATCTGTTCTTTAAATATTTATATGTAACATTTTAATCCTTATTTTCTCTAAAATCTGTGGATTTTACATATTTCTTTTTCAGTTACAGGCTGCAAGGTGAAGCAACAAAAACAGAGCGCATCCTTGCAGCAGATTGTGCAACCCAGAAAGCATTACATTATCAGCATACCCTGATAATGTCATATATTGAAAAAGTATTGTCAACTGTATTTTAATGATGATTATGCCATTTTTAGCCAAAATGCAAAAAAAGAAAAAAAAGGGTAATTTCTGAGGACATAGTTTCTGCAGGAGTTCGTTAGAAATTCACCTCTGAGTTGACATGGAGCAAGTCTGCCCCTATATCCCGTCATCCATCTATTTACATTCTCTTCTGCTAACATACAGCTCCTAATAAACCCAACCGAACATTAGCGTTGCAACAAAAATGTACGGCTGGAACTATCCAGCTTATATATATATATATATATATATATATATATATATATATATATATATATATGTATATAAGCTATATATATATATATAAGCTATGTCCTCCATTATCGGGAACATTTTCCCAAAATATTGTTATCACACCAAAAACATAGTTTTTATTGGGGTGGGGCTTGAAGTTTATGTTCACTTCAGTGTTACTTTTCATAAATTAATGAAAGAAATCCATGAAACAGAGAATTCTGAATAATATTTTCAAGCCAAAGTAGATGATCAGATTTTCAGTCAAAACAAAGATGAGGGTAATCTAGGAGACAATCTTTGGTCGTGTTTCAAAGACAAAACTGATACCAAGAAGAGATGAAAGGTCAACTAAGGATACTGGGCGGGACTTGTGTCATCAGTATTCAGAAAATGCATGCTCCGACTGATTGGCTCTTCGTCTTACTTTCATGAGACGGAGCATGCGGGCTAGATGAGGGCAAGAAAAGGACAAGGCTGAAACACTACTTTCATTTCTGCACGCTGCTCAAGGAAAGCCCTTGCTTTGAGAGAACGGTCTTCCATTGGCAGCTGTGACCCACTTTACCCATTCATGCTTGAGCATTCATACGCCCACATGCACACACATGCATCAGTGAAGAGGAAAACAGAGGCATCTGGAAAAGTCCTCCTCTGGGAGGCATTGACATGATTTGCGGGGGCTTGCTGTGTTTCTTGCGAGTTTGGGAGTAAAAAGTTCTGCGAGGTGACTTCCCTCTGCGTTTGCTGTGGCACCAGATAATGGCTGCTCAACTAACTGGTGAACCACATTCACCAGCTTGTGACAGGAGCAGGAGAACATGTAAGGAGGCATCTGAGACTGCACAATATATAAATAATTGCACATTAAAGTTTAAGTTCAGTTTAAGTGTTTCCTCTGAAAGGAAGGGAACCATTTCAGCTCCCTGTAGCTCAGCTGAAGCTGATGTCATAGAAGTGATAAACGAGATCAGGTGGCTTTAACATTTCTCACCATGCACCACGAGCTGTAGTTATGACCACTTAGTGTGCTTTTGTAGCACTAATTAAGGTTGCTGAGTTGATTGTATGAATCAAACCACAAACCCAAATTAATTGGGGGATTAAACACTCATGCACACTGAAATATGTATGAGATAAATTGGTAAGGGAAAAGAAAAATAAACAATATCATGGTCCATATTTCATGTTGATGGTGAAATTAAATTAGGAGAAGATTTATGCTACCGAGTTTAAGCCTTAGTCTCAACTGCCACAGACTGTCTGGAGGTGAGGAATGGTCACACCTGTATGGGGCCCGCCGGTGGTTCACACAGAATATTAAGGTTGTAGACCATTTGGTGCGAAATGGTATGAAAGGTGCGGGCAACAGGTCTCAGCGAACACTTAAAAGGGCCATACAGTGATTTACTTAAGCCTTTCAGAGTGAAATATATCCATATATGTGATCATATATTACCTTTGGACCACTAAAAAACAAATTATTTATGAATATTAGTTATATTTTGTGTTTTTTCCTACCCAGAAGTAAAACTTCCTGAAGCTTCGCCTGCCGCTGCGTGTGGCTGCAGTCACTTCATGACATCATCAAAGCCATGTGTCTGCATTTCTCCCACAAAAATAATCCAAACTCCTTCAAAGATGGATATGCACATGCAATATATTTGCCTTTAGTAGGCCTGGCCATCGCTACACCACTTCACAACACACATGCGGCTCCTACACGGCTGTGCCGGTGTTCTACAAATGCTTCCTACCCGTGATTTTGTCCTATCTAAACTTACTACGCATCCACAAATCAAAAATACGTCATCTTTTTCAGTCTTAGCAGACCGTCCATAAATCTCTGCTGCCCCTCAATGTTGTGATCAGACTATGCTGCCTCGCGGTTTAGCTGTCCGACCACCCTCTGAGACTG
Source organism: Oryzias melastigma (assembly GCF_002922805.2). Taxonomy (NCBI): domain Eukaryota; kingdom Metazoa; phylum Chordata; class Actinopteri; order Beloniformes; family Adrianichthyidae; genus Oryzias; species Oryzias melastigma. The sequence goes on along the minus strand of NC_050530.1, from coordinate 22,646,252 downwards.
TGCTGCTCCTGTAATTCTGTCCTACTCCGCACATACTTTGATGTGTGTGTGTGTGTTTTATATATATATATATTATAAAACATAGATTGATAGACAGATAGATAGATACCTTTTCCAGTAATTCTGTTTCATTTTAAAAAAAATTATTTTATTTCTGGAACTAACTTTTGTTTTCTTGGACATTTTATAATTTTCTTATGTTTTGTTTTCTTGATTTGTTTTGCTTTCTCAATTGTGATCTTTAATTTATTTTTGCATTTAGTATTTTTTAATGTGTTTTGTACTTCAGGGCCACCGTAGATCTGAGTCATGTCTGATTGTAAAAGTTGCGCTTTGAAAGTCATCAACTGCACTGGTTGCTTTTTTTTTTGCTGTGTGAAAAGTAACAAAACAGGGACTTTTCCAGGTCACCTTGTAATTAGGAATCCAATTTCAGTTTCTGTGAAGGTTAATAAATAAATGCGTTGAGACTGATTTTCTGAGTTTCTGCTCTGAAAGCTGTTTGTTTTGCTTCGTCAAAATCAATTCTTCCATTTGCATAGGAATGACCTTTCCAGTATTGCATTAATGAACATTTCTTTTAGGCTAATTTCCTTTTTTTACTATTATTATTCATTTAAAAATTTTGATTGTACATAATTTGCTTCAGGAGCTCAAGCTGTTCATGACTTGAAAAAGGATGATATTAATTTGGTTACAAACTCAAGACGGAAAAATGATTTATTTAAGAAAGACAAGATCCCGAGTGATGTGAACAAGATGTAGCAGAGTATTTTCCCTGCAGGCTTGTTTTCTAACTGCTTTGAATTAGATTTTGGGAAGATGAGTTTATTCAATCCAAAAAATTCTATCAGAGATAAAGTTGTGAGGATTTTACCAAAGAAAGATTTATCTTTTTTTTTCTAAAATAAACATTTTTTTTAGGTAAATAACATTTCTGTTAAGTCATGAACATGAACTGAGTCCAAGGTGAGAAGCACTAAATTGGATTCATAGACATTGTTGCACGTTTGCTGCTTCTCAGAGCAAAAATATTTATATTTTCCGACTTAATCTTTCTTAACCCTATAATGCCTACTTGACACATGAGTTTGTCAGCCCTCCACATGAGCAGTGTGACTTTTCTCTTTCCTGAAAAACCTGATGTACGCTAGAGGATGACAAGAGTGTGGACTTTCACTCTCCTCTTGCATACAAATAGATTCATGTACTTTTTCACTTCCTCATCGGCTCAAAACAGTGTGGGTGCTTATTGCTCACTATGCTAATGCTAGCTTGAAAAGATTGTGAGGCGCTTGTTGTTAGTAGGTGAGACCATAACCAAAGGCATGCTGGGAAATTAGCTAGGTTAACTTTCGCGCCTTCAGTGCCCACAACCTAAAAACACATTTTTAATGAGCTCCTGCTGCTCTGCAGAAAATATGTCAGAGAAATAATTTTTTGATTTTAGCTAAAAAATCTGCTGAATCATAATTTAAAGACCATTTAGTAGCAATGAGACTCTAAATTATATGTCAAAACTTCTCTACTTTTTAAATACTACAAATCATACTGAAAACTGACAGTCAACATTTGTATTTGTTTACTTAAAAGGGGAAAATGAAATTTATAAGAAAACCACATGGTTAACTAAAACGAAACGCATGGTTTTAAAAAGGTCAGAACTAGACAAATTGCTAGTTTTCATCTGTGGTCCCATAGTCATGATGAAAGCAATAAAAACACTAATAAAAATGTACAAATGACATATAGGCTAAAAGTGAATAAAATTCGGAGTTCCCAGTAGCTGTACGACAAAATTACAAGGCACAAGACACAACAGTGAGTCAAAAATAAACATTCACAAAGGCTATATTTTTAATGCCTGCAGCAGCAAGTGTCGACAAGACATTTTTTCCATTTTTTTGTTAATATATTTTTTTTTTTGTGAGTCTGTCCTCAACATAAATATCAATTTAAATTCTACGTCAGATTCTGGGGCTTAAAGCTTGTCTTTTTTTTATATATCTTTCTGAAAAATATGACAAAATTATGAAACTTTAATTTATCCATTGTTTTATTCAGTAAAAGCAGAACAAAAATGAACAAAATCGATTAGTGTGGTTGCCGCAGCTCTTTCTACAATCTTTGTGTTGTGTAAACCAGGTAATCTGCGTTGTGTCTTGTTGAATTGAAGCTTCAGCCATGATGGGAAAGTTTAGATTTCAGGTCTCTCACTGTCACCTTGGCTTCCTTACGGAAATTCACTAGTGTATTAAAAGATTACTTTTTACAATAATTACAATGTGATTATACGATTTGTGTTTTGACTCACCTCTCTGCCCACTTGAAGAAGTCCAAGCTGGAGTTTCCCGTGTGTCCGGCTGCTTGGCTGTCCTCTGCATTGTGGAGCCCTACCGCTCCATCAATTGGCGCCACCTTCAGCCACTCTAACCGCACCTTCATGGTGGACAACAAGGTCATCTTTGAGATCTGGCAAAGGAACCTGGACATTGAGAGTCCTGAACAGGCTTCAACACCTCCCTGCGATTTGATGGCACCTTAACCATACCAAACCAACAAACTGCATTTCCCACTCGGATACCAGCTTGGCCTTCATGCAGAGAAATGCATTCACGCTAGTATTGCTGGTACAGACCGGCCAGTCAGTGTAATAAGTCAGGATCACATCAAGTTCTATTAAATATAGAAAGATGCATATTGCCAAAAAATATTTAGATTTTTACATTTTTAGGAAAACCAAGTGATTAGTTTATTGCAAGTTAACATTGTTAAAGTACAATTATTTTTTTCTTTTCCCTAAAGTAATGCAGCACATCCTTGTTTTAATGTGATCTGCATCAGATGTGGAGGTTTCATGGCTGCATTCTTCTTAAATCATCTGTTCTATGATAAACTTGTAATCTCAGTTTTGATGAAAAAGTGAGCTCCTGTGTCTAACCACACGGCAAAGGTTACCCCTCCTCACTGCAGCAGTATGGGCTTCAGGATGTGTTGTAGTAGAAGCTCGGTGGCGTCTGAAGCATGTCCCTGGCGCTCCAGCACTCCTGACATGCACATGTGCTGACACTAGTCTCTAATGCCGTAAAAGTTTCATAATACAAAAAAGAGAAAGAACCGAATTATGCTCCATATTCACAGGGCTTTCCGAACAGCGTCTGACACATTTTATTATCTCCACACTTTATGTAAGTCTATAAATTAATTAAACAGTATTTATTTATGGCTTTTCTGTCCCGTGAAGGTAAGTAATTTATCATGGAGGCCATGAGTATGGTCTCACTGATAGACATTTAATCCCAAAACTTTTTTCTTTTTCTTTAAATTGAGGCCAAACCAAAGGTGGACTTTGAGTTGACATTTAGATTTTGGGGTTTCTCTAATGTTTGGCTTGGTTTCTCCAACAGTCCTTGATTGTGTTTCCACAGATTATCCCCCCTTGTGATTGACTGCACATCCTCTGAGGGGCTTTCATTACCCAGGTTCCACTTTACTGTCAACTTTCAATCAGTATATTCCATAAAGTGGCACCTCAGAGATAATTATTTACAGCCACTGAGCGCTCTGATCAGAAGCCAGTGCTGCACATCAAACAGACTCCAGCACTGGTGAGTGTGCCTTCAAACTGGTGAGGCATCACGCTGTAGGTGCAGAGACACAAGCGGCGGCACGATTTTAGACCGTCAACACCTGGCAGAGTGTTTTTCATAAGTTCTAAAGACAAGAAAAGCCCTTTCAAAGTGAAAATGCTTCATTTCTTGCATAAGTGAAGTCATGCGTTCAGATCAAAGTGGGTGTTTATGAATCACCATAGAGGTCACACAAAAACCACACCGCTTCTAGTCCTTGTTGGGGAAATCTGTACTCCAGAGGAGGCGTCTGTGTTTTAATTGACCATGTTCCTCAACACTTCTCCAACACAACCCTGTGGCTCAAAGTTGCAGCCTTGCAGGCATAAAAAATGAAGCATTAGCAGTAATCTTTGACAAAGCACTTTCTGGAGTCCAACTCAGCAGCATGCATACTTAAAGTCAAAGCCACAGCTTCTCTTAAAAGCTCTTGTACCGGCCTCGGCTCTTTCTGCCGTTCAGAAGCGCTGTGTTCAAAAGAAATTGGGTCATGGTTGTGGCAGAATAATATGTATAAAAGATTGGCCCCTGGAGAGAGACCAAATGAAGTCGGGAACAATGGCGTCCCGCTCGGACAGGCTTCCACGCTTTGTCAGTGCTGACACAGAAAAGTCCGGTCCAATGGAAGACTGGTGTCCCCCAGTCGGCCTTCCTGCTTCTTCAATATTCAGGTGACTCGTGTCATCTTGGTACAGCGAGTGCACACACTGCTGATCTGGTCATTTAAAAGAAGAGACGGGGACATGATGTTGAATTTATTGGACCAAATATCTTCCTTTAGATAGAAATATTTATGATATTAACACTTATTGGAGGGTTAAATTGATCTGATTGCTTTTATTAAGCTCCGGTCTGTAGAAAATCCCTCAATTTAGTGTGTTAAATGGAAAGAGGACCCTTAAGCCTCGTTTCCACGGAACAGTACGGTCTGTTCAGTTGGGTATTTTTAGAGTTTCCATTATAAAATGGAGCCATTAACAAAAGCATGTAATTACTTCTTTAAAGTATTTTCAAACTGCAGATATCAATGAAGTGTACTGTATTGCTTTAAGTATTGGTGTTGTGGAGACCACAGAAATCCAAGACACTTAGAGAACTTTTTTAAGCCTTCATTCTGCATGGATAATCATAATTGTACACCCAAAAATAACAGAAAAGAAGCACTTTAAACATCGGTTAAAAGGCAGCATCATGCTCCACTGATTACTGACGTTTCAAGTTTAGAGTTCTAAATATGCAGAGACAAGTACTGAATCTTTCACGGGACTTTTTAAATTCATGTGCCAAATTTGGTAATTTTTTATGATAAATTCGTAATTTGAAAAGATCAGACATACAGTAGAGATAAGAGACAGAAAAGAAAATGATTTCTATTTACTATACTATTGTTATAATAGCTCTTTTTGATTTTGTATACATGAAGTGTACTGTTATGTTCTGCTTATATATTCCTGATCTGTCTTATATTGTATGTCATATAATTTAGTATAGCCAGAGTGAGGTTGTATCGTGTACCAAGGCCAGAGCAATTCTTCTACTGAAACAGAGTTTGAGTGTTACATCAATACCAATAGTCAAAGTTTGGGGCCGAGTCATTTTTTTGCAACTCACAAGTAAATCTGAAGTATTTGTCCTCAAGTTCTGAGTCAAAGTCGCAAGTCAAGACCACCAGTCACGGGTCACCTCTCCCTAGGCTCACACGGCTAGCGCTACAGCTCAGGTGCGATGCGGGACCGGTCTAGCTACAGCCGATGGCTCATATTAGCTACAGGTTGGCTGCAGCTACAGACTTTGCTGCCGACCTCGCCAAACTCCAAACTCACACACGTTCGCGCTAATCCCTCCTTTGTTTGCTGTGTCATCTGGGGAAAATTTTAACCAAACGAAACGGATTTGCAGCGCCGCAGAGGCCTGACCACAGACGCAGGACGTAAACACGTGCAGTAGGATTTCCTCTCGCACTTTTAAAAGTTACGTAAAGATTGCAGAGCTCGCATCAGAGCTGTAACGCTAGCCATGTCAGCCCGGGTCAGTCCTACTATCCACCCATTTTCTTAGGTTGTGTCCGAGTTCCCCCCATAAGCACTATATAGTCCGTTCGCCATTTTCTAGTGCGGTCCGAATGCACTAATTCCAAAATCTAGTAGACTAGAAATTTCCCAGAAGTCTTTGGGAAAAACTAGCCTGCATCGGTGCTCACTAGATTAGCAAATATAGACCACAATGCATTGCGGTAGAATAATTTCAAACAAAAAAAAACATGTTTAAATGTAATAAACCATTACATTTTCACCTTCAGAACACAGTGGAGTCACAAATAAACATCCTGAAATGTTCGTATTTGTTTGATTTTCACTTTGTGAAATCGTTGACGTCACATCCGGTGTTTTGAAAAGCGAAAGAAAAGTAGTGATCATCTTGTCCGAATAACCATTCAAATCCAGGACTATTTAGTCCTGCACTATACAGATTAGGGAGGGAATTCGGACCCAGCCTTTGTCTGCTTTATCCCTTTTGGGGTCACAGGGCTGCCAAAGCCAAACCTAGCAAGAGCTGGGAAAAGGTGGAGTTTAGAGTGATCAATCAACACACGAACCATGTCTTTGGACTATGGGAGGAGACATTTGTTTTACTTTTGTTCTGATTATTTTTATGCTTTTAATCTTTTAATAATCCATTACCACTAACCTTTATGCACAGAGAAAACTCAGACAGGATCTGAACCTATTTTTACACCAACTTCAAAAACGTTCCCCTGCTTTCAAATATATTCCACTAACAGGTGTCAGGATGAAGAAATAATCATTATTCTGCACTTTAGCAGTCTGCAGTCAGTCACAGCTTCCTGTGTTGTGTCCCTATTTCTCCTGTGTGGGTTTTTCTCAGGGTACTCTGACGTCTCTGTTTCATAACTACCGCTGTCTAAAAGAGGAATACTGAAAAGTCACATGAAAATATACAGTAATGCATCCAGCTGTAGGAAAGAAGTGGCGACAATCGAATCTAAAACTGTAGTTTTTGATCTTAAATCACAAAATCCATCAGACTTTTTCTGTTTCCTGCCATAAATTAAGCTTTTTGAACACTTTCTCTTTCAGACTAGCATGGTTTCTACCTGCATGTGAGGACCTAGAGAATAGTTCAGTGGTGAGGAGTTTAAATTTTTCATTAGAAGTATGGATGGCTCCATGAAACGTGGTTACCAAGCAACTGCTTCTCCTCCTCCCAGTGAGTGGCGTTGTTGGGTTGGGATTCCGACACAAATGTCATCGCAGTCTTTTCTTCCTCGCCGTGTCACTCATTGTGTCGGTTCTGATGAATTAATGGAAAACCAAAGTGCTTTTGATCAAAAAAAGTCTTTAAATTCTGCCTCCTGTGGGACAAATCCTGCAGTCAGTCTATCAATTTCAGCCTGATGTGCCGAGGAGTGTAAGCCCTTCAGGAGATACTGTGAGTTTTATAGGGGAAGCTTAGACTTTAAATTAGAATGCTTTGGTACTCCAACCTGCTGCCAGTCACACGACTAAAAAAAAGGGATGCTTATGCAAAGCTTTTTTCCCCCCTACTGTCCCTGTCAGGCAGCTTTTAAAATCCCTTATCGAAGAAGAGCTGGCATTGCACCTTGCTTCAGTGTTTTCTCTGCAGGACAGGCCAGGAGGGTAAACGGCAGGAGGATGACAGCAGTCAAACTGCCGCTGTCAGTGAAAGTCTTCTGCGTTTCGGTTGGTATGGAAGACATAGTCAGATTTGAGCTTTATCGGTTTTCTAAACAACGCTGTATGACTGAAGGCGGTCACAAGCTTGTTTGATCTTCATGGAGCAGAGACTCGATCTGACAGACTGCTGATGGTGAAGCAATGATCGGACTCTTTGATTTTGAATTCAACTGTCTGCAGTGTACACTAGTGTTCTTTCACCTTTCAAAAGTGGATGATTTCTAATGGATTAGATACATCTGAACAAGAAGAGCAAGACTTAAAAATATTTCATTAGTTTATATTTGAATGCTGCTAAAGGGTTAAAACAGCTACACCTGTACGGGTGAAGCAGGTTTTTGAGTTGTCCGGGCCCAAACAGGGTAATAGAGTGCAGCGGCCATGTCTTTAGGGGAGTGGAGGTGTGTCTTAAAGTCCCGCTGTCATGGGTCACTAAAAGGAGAATGAGCTGCAGGACAAAAAAGAGGTTTTATTTCACCCGACACATGTCACTAAGAGAATCAGGAACAAAAGCTCAAGCCCAACTGAACCAGTGCTTTAAGTGGACAACAAGAAGTGGCAGAATTATCTTTTATGAAAGTCAAAAAATGAAATGCAGAGAATCTTGAATGTTAATACTGATAAATAAAAAGATGTTTTTTCTATGTGTGGATGTAGAATAATGTGGATTGTTACTGTCACAAGCTGGTTCAACATGCAGCAGGTTTATTAGTTCAGATGGGAACTAAGCACAGCTAAAAGTCCACAAAGTCAGACAAGCAGAAGCCAATCACGAGCTTTGGATCATCCAAGAAGAGACTAGAGTTGTCAGAGTCCAGGCGAGGGTTAGGGCAATCAGAGATGAAGCCGGGTCAGAAACCAGGAGTTTAGATCCAGATAGAAACGCTCGGTAATGCAGGCGGGGTGTCACAAACAAAACTTCGCAGAGTGACTCTGTGTTCTGCGTAAGTGTCCTGTGGGTGATTGGTAAATGAGAGAGAGCTGAGCAGCATCCAGGAAGTGTGCTGGGGTTTCTGGGAGATGAAGTGCAGACAGTACTCTGGAGATGGTTCCCACCGGTGACCAAAGTGAGAGACAGAGCGCTGATTCCTGACAGATAGTTTAATTATGTTTTTCTTTTATGAGAAAAATAACAATCATTACATTTTTGAGGTTAAGTATTCAAGGCGGTATTGAGTACTGGCAGTACTTGTGGCATGGAGAAGTGGCGGTACTCTAAAGAGCTATTTTTAGAAGTGCCAGTACCCACTTAAGGCCCTGAACGGAACCAAAATGGACCACGCCACGGGAAACATTGAGGAGACTTTATACTGGCTGATCATGCCAATGACATAATAGGGAGGGAACTACAAATACAAAAGAGTCAAAGCCTAAATATTAACTATAGAAGTACATTTCTAGTCATTTAAAAATGTAACAAACAAAATATACTTATACTTCAAAACAAGTTTAACATATTTCCACAAAATAAACGATAGTCCAACTGAAAAAATAAGCTTATTGTTTCATCATCTCCAAATGGAAGTGTCCAGGAAGTGCTCCAGCTCCACATCATCAGGAACTTGTCCTGTTCCTCCTCTGGGAGGCCTCAGAGAGAACTCTAAAGAATAGACCTAACTACCAAATCCAAGTCCCTGATTGGTCGAAGTTCAACCTAGTTTAACTTGCAATGTACAATTTGTGTCCTGTATTATGATCAAGAAGATAAATCTGGAATCTTTTTGCACATAGTATCATAAAATCCCCAAAAAGTTCAAAAAATTCAACAGCCGTTGCTAAAGAAATCCACTACAAGGATTAACATTCAAATGCTCTTCATGATTTGTATGAATACTGTGGTGTGGAGAGTCCAAATGTGAGAAAGTAAAAGCTTTCTTGATAAAAAGGGTTAAAAAAAAGCTCATAACAGAGTTTTTGTTAATTAGACCTTTTCTGGTGTTTTTGAAGATGAAGATATGCAAATTCCCCTAATTGCAGTTGATTTTTCTGTCTCTAATAGTATGAAAGCACAAATGTTTGTTGTCACAACTGACCTTACAGGTGGATAATATGAAAAATGGTCAAACCTGTACGGGACACGGTGGAGAACTCCGTAATAAATTGACAAGATCATAGTATAGGTATTGTAAAGATGCTAGCACAGCTAATCTGTAGCGGTGTCAGACAGATTATTATTGTTTTTTTTTTTTACAAGTTACTAACAGCGTTGGGAGTTATAGGTATTGTAAATATGCGAGGACTGCTAATCTGTAGCGATGCTGGACAGAATTTGTATTTATTTTTTTTATGTTTTGCTAGCAAGGTTGGGAGTTTTAGGCATTGTAAATATGCTAGCACCGCCAATCTTGTTGAGTTTGTAAAAGCAGACAGCTCTGTTTGGCTCCGCCCCCCACAGTGGATCTTTCACTCTGCATTACAGCCGTTGGATTGACGTTCATCTTCCACCTCGTTATTTAAAATAAAAGATTGCATTTCTCGAAAAACTATAGATAAATGCCATATTATCTCTTTAATTAAATAAAATCTCAACCACAGAATATACAAAAATTTATTTTAAACAGAGTTTTATTACGCTGATCTCACAGCTGCACAGCAGGACGGCATTAAAAAATATTAATCCGTTATCTTTTTTTTCTATCTGTGTTAACGCGTTAACTGTCAGAATTGTCAATTACTTTTTGTTTTTGCTTGACTTTTTACTGATATAAAACTGATGTTGATTTTCTGAGCACTGACAGCCACATGTTAACGTATTTGACTGGCAACTATTGATGATGTCATCAAACAGCAGGAACGTCCAAATTTGAAGACACTATTTTTTCCATATCTTTCCGCTTGGAGGACTAAATGTAGGGGTACGAAGAAGCTGTAGGTGGGGAAGAATTCAGTGCTGAAAATGTTCAATCATCTATGTGTTCATAACTGGTTTTAGTGGTGTAACTATTTTTGGCTTTTAGCCTAAAAGTGTAATTGATTGTAAATGAAGGAATCTACTGTCAACTTTATCTAAAATCATATTAGTTTTTATTACATTTGTGACTTTTTTAATAAGCGAAAATCAATAAACCTGTGAGTTTACACTTGAGCAAAGTGAGGCCAAATAAACACGAGAAATCATAAAGTTCCCACAGTGACACAAAGTGATCCATTTTATTCTCAGTCTGGCCCCGTGTGCACGTGAGCAATTTGGCAAATTAGCTTTTATTTGGAGGCGAACAGGGAAGGTCATCACGGACATGTGGCTCACAGCAGCTGCAATTAGCTGCTTTCTACCTCCCGATGTGCAGAGAGGAGTTTCCAGTTCAGATGCAGGGGTTTGTCAGAGCCAACCCATGCAGAGAGCTAACCAGCTGGCCTGTAAATGATGTGCAGTCTGTCTTAATGTGTCTTACTGTAAAACACTCTCTTTTTAATCTTTTCTTAATGAGCAGCAGCGTCCTGATTACTCACAGGATCGTCCTGAAGCTGCAACACAGAAAGACGGATCCTTTGGAGGATTTTATTTGAACACTTGAGGGCAGCAGAATCAGCTGAGATGTTTTAATTTTCTTTTTCTAGTTTAGCTTTGAAACTAAATAAAAAATAAAAGACAGTGACACAAAGGTAAAAACCTTGTAACAGATGAAAAGAGTTAATAGCACCTTCATTTGTTCCTTGAACTCTCCACCTCACAGGACCACACTCTTCTTCTACAATATTTTTCACATTTAAGTGCTTTGGGAGAATCACTTTCAAACTCTTTACTCAGCTTTTTCTTAGTTATTCCTGGACTTTATTATTCAGATCTATATATGAATCAAAATTTGTACTCATGTTTAAAAGAAGAATGTATGAATAGAACAGTGAAAAAACTGGGATGCAATTGTTTTCCCCTTTTTCTTATTTCATATTTACAGTATTCCAATAAACATGTTTAGAGTAGGAAAATGAACAACAAGAGGGAACAGAACCCAATAATACTTGGATTAATACAGATTCTCGTTTTCCCCAAATTGAAAAACACAGTATGTTTTCTTCTAAGAGCTTGAAGTTTCATAAAGAGTTGCTAGTAGGAGAAAAACTAAGTGAGACAATGAGCAACTCTTTTAGAACATAAAGCTTCTCATTGTTAAATTGTAGTATTTTATCTTTTATAAAACTAAAAATCCTAGGAGATTTAAAAAATCAGAAGAAATCTCTGTGCACTGGGAGGAATGCTGCTGTGGGTTTGTGATAAACACAGCAGAAAAGGCAAAAAGTAGGTGGGCGGGGCATCTTGCCAAAATGGATACCAAAAACGAGCCAAGGTTGGGTACTATTGTGAATATGCTTACGCAGCTAACGTTAGCGGTGTCGGACTATGTTTACAGGTGTTGTAAATATGCTAGCATGGCTAATTTGTAGCGGTGTCAGAGATTTTTTTTTTTTTACGTGTAACTAAAAGTTGGGAGTTATAGGTGTTGTAAAGATGCTAGCATGGCTAATCTGTAGCAGTTTCAGATGGAAATCTTTTTACGTGTTACTAACTAGGTTGGTAGTGAGTATAGTCACAGTAACGTTTGTTTTAGCGATATCAGTCTGTTTTTTGTGTGTGTCGCAAACATTGTTGGGAGTTACAGCTATTGTGAAAATGCTAACACAGCTAACACGTCCATGTGTGTTTGAAACAAGTTCTAGAGCACACGTGTCAAAGACTATTATGGCATTTACTACGATTTTTTAGGCTGTTTTGGAGTTTAGCTAATGTTTCAGCTACACGCTAGCTGTTTTGGCTAATTCAGCCTTTTTTTCAAGTTTTTTAGGCTGTTTTAGAGTTAGACTAATACATACTAGCTGTATTGGCATTTTGTTTTCTGAATGCTGTAAGCTGAATTTGGCCGCTGAAGATGCTAGCTGAAAACTCTGAAGCTAATAGCCAGCTAAAATATTAGCTAAATGCCAAATTAGCTTAAAAAAAATTAGCCAAAACAGATTGTAGCTAAAATATTAGTTCAACTCCAAAATAGTCCAAAAAGCAGCAGAATTAAAATTTTTAAAACTTTAAAACTGTAATTTTTTTAAACATAATTCTGAATAATAAAAAGGCAGGAATATTATTCCAGAATAAATCAACTTAAACCCTAAATAACTTCAATATTTTACTCTCCATAAAAATACATTTTGTCAAAATTATAAAAATTAGAAATAAGCGCAAGATAACATCGAGCTATTAATAACAATAAAATAAAGTTATCTGGAGGGCCGGATCCGGCCCCCGGGCCCTGACCTTGACACGTTTTTTAAATGAAAGATATCAAAGTTTAATTCATAAACTCATAAGCTGCTACACACCAATATTTATTTATTCTCCAGATCAATTCCAATACAGCCAAATTAGCCAAACATCACTTTAATGCTAATTGAATTAAACAAATTATGGCATATAAAACACTGTGGGAAGTGAGGAGATGTAGGCTCTACAGTAGTGGGGAAGATGAGGATAACCTCAATAAATGACCCAAAAAACATTGGAGATGTTCTCACAAACATTATTTTTATTACAGTAAAACCAAAAAGGCACCAACAAAATGACAGAAAACCTTCAAAGTTGAGGAAAACCATCATCCTGCATGAAATGAAAAGTGCAGCAACCCGATTTCGTGGTCTTTATGATAAGTTCTTACATTTGTGTTACATTTGGGAGCATGTCGATTCAACAGCAGACAGACGGTGATGCTTCGGGTCAGAAGAGTACGGTAGCTGAAATGGGTCACAGCCTGAAAACATTGGAGTATCACAGACAACAGGTGAGCATGGAATGGGTCAGAACTCAAAGAAGCAGCTAATGGATGTATTAGACTTCTGAAACTACACAAATACATGAGACTTGCATACATATTAGTGCTTTCTCTTTACACTTTCAGGGTTTTTTTCCTCTAACATCACAGAAACGGTTGGAGAAGAGGAAGTCGTGGCTCTCAGACTGGTTGTGATGAGGCTGAAATTCTGCAGACGTCTGGTAATTCTTGTGTTGGGCTCAGTCTTTCCGCTCCGATGCATCCACAGGCTTGTCTTGTGCTGAAGAATGGGTTTCTGAAAAAGCAATGCGGCTAAGAAAAACCTGATTTCCCAGCGTCTGCAGTTTCAAACCTGTGACTAAATGTTCGCTCTGCGTGAACGGAGGAATGCCTAATTTCACTTCTTTAATGTTTTTTTCTGCGTTCTCTGGCTGCCTCCTCTCTGATCTGTGCTGGTGCTCTTTCGGCCCGCATCATTAGGAGCGCCTGCCCTGCCACAAACACTCCATGGTAACAATGTGCTCATCACGCCGCTACATGCATGGAGGATAAGAGCGGGTTATGGTCCTTCTGTCAGCCTGCAGCTTCCACACCTTTTGTGTCAGATTCTCAATCTCCAAAAAGAAAGTCCCACTCCGATCATCTTCTGAGCGATTTAAACAGCATCCTCAGTTTTTTTAAATTATAATTATACAGTTTTTTGCCAAAATCTAAAACTTGTGTCATTTTCTATTCTGCAGGGTGGCAGTAGTTCATTAGAAATTCACCTCTGAGTTGTGGTTGACACTGGACAACTCCGCCCCTCTTCCCATCAACCACAACTGAAAGCTCCCACGGTAGCGTACAGACCATAACATTACCTGTGCAACAAAAATGGAAGGAAAAAAAAGATGTACATCAGGTGTGTCAAACTGAACACACCTGAAGTCGCGGGTTTACTGAATTTACTCTAAAACTACATTTTTAAAACTTTAAAACTGTAATTTTATCATAACTATGAACTATAGCAGTACCTGCAATAATGCTAGTATGAATGCTGTAAGCTGAATTTGGCTGCTGAAGATGCTGAAATTG
>NC_050530.1:22565246-22631982 GCF_002922805.2 Oryzias melastigma | reverse complement strand
AAAAAAATAGCAAAACTTGAAAATAACCTAAAAACTTTAAAAAAAAGCCTAAATTAGCTAAAACAGCTAGCATGTATCTGAAATATTAACTAAATTCCAAAATAGCCTAAAAAATCTTAGTAAATACCAAAACGGTACATAAAGCTAGCCGAATGCTAGTTTTTAAAACATAATTATGAATAATAAAAAGTCAGGAATATTATCCCAGAATAAATCAATTTAAACCTTAAATGACTTTCAATATTTTACTCTACATAAAAATATATTTTGTCAAAATTATACAAGTTATAAATGAGCACAAGATATCACCGGACCATTAATAACAATAAAATAAAATAATCTGGAGGGCCGGATCCGGCCCCCGGGCCTTGACTTTGACACATGAGGTACTTGGATCTAGTCGACTTCAAGTGGATGCATCAGAATGGAGCAGGAAGCTTGTTTCTACAGCACTAATGACTCTTTTTCCAAACTACGTTTTTATGTGTATTCCTGATTTATATGATTAGCTGCTTCATAAAAGCTTCCATCTATATGGGTAATGTCCAGCCGTATGGTTCTGATCCGGATGTCAGCTGGACGAGGAAGTGAAGATCTTCATGGACAGAACTTCCTCCAAAATCCTGATTCTTTCTCCTTCCAGTTCACCAAAGACTCTTTTAGCTAATTCTCCAATGTTTATTGACTGTGATCAATACATTCAATCATTGGTTTCTCAGAGTTCTTGATAAAATAATCAAAGCTAACATCAAAATGCTCTTTCATTGATTTACAATCCTTTCCAACTGCGGTCAAATGAGCCGCCGTTCACATTTCCGTGGTCACATCAAGAAGCTCCGTGGAGTCTGGTGGAGATTTTCCAGCGTTCTCAGTCCTGCTACCGTAAGTATTGGATGAAACTCACACCAAAAATCCAGTGATGCTGATTTGACCACAGAAATGTGAACGGCGGCTCATTTGACTGCAGTCAATGTGAAGATACCATCTTCTCTTCTCCAGAACCTGAACTAGACACTAGGAACAGATGAGGGTTTAGTGCATGTGCAGCAGAGCTGTTGATGGAAAGAAGATCATTCATTCAAACAGAGTCTGTCCAAGACATTTTGATTGATTTAAAAGGAGAAATACTCAGAAATGCAAAAAAACAGAATGATTTCTTATTAGAGAAAAACTCCACACATACATGCTAAAAACTCAAAAAAAAAAAACAAAAAAAAACACGACTTTAAGCATGAAAGCCTGCAGGTCTTCATCATCATCATCATCATCATCAGCTCTTCAGTGTCATTTTGTTCTAATCCGTTGCAAACCTTATAGGAATCCCACCCTCTTCCTATCCAAGCGGATGAATCTGTGTCAGTCTTTCCTTGACCTGTCTGCAGACCCAACATGTTTCTGGTGATATCTGACCACCATCTTCTGCTGAGCTCTGCTCACATTCATGAAGGAAGGAGGAGAAAGAGAAGGAGGCGGAGAAGAAGAAGAAGAAGAGGGAGGAGTGCAATTTACCGATACTTGGCTGAGTTCTGACGCCAATACCGAAGTGATGTAAGAGACGGAGGGAGGGGGGACAACCAGAGAAGTGAGGGAGAGAGACGGAGAGGAGCAGGAGCGCGGAGAGTCTCCTCAGCCTCGGAGAGCCTGACAGGAAGCAAGTCCAAGCCGGGGATCCCGACACAGGTAGGCAGCAATTTTAAGAGGATTCTGAGATGAAATTAAAAAAAAAGAGTGTAAGAAAAGAGTGACCACACTCTGCACAGTGACTGGATGACGTCAGGAGCAGAGCTAATCAGCTGTTTCGGCTTCTTTCTCCCCGCAGAGCAACTTTACCTCCCAGCGCGGCGGAGCGTTTTCAGCACCTCGGACAGCGCCGCGCCGCCGCACGCCTGGCTCAGCCCGGGGAGCGCGCGCAGCCCGGCGGCGCGCAGGCAATGTGCGCTCCTGTCAGCGTCGCAATGAGCTCGAGTGTGTCCACTGCATAGTAACAGCAGAGAATGTCCTTGACAACTGTGTGCACAGAGTTGTAATGAGCATGACTGCTGCGCAGGACGCAGCGCGCGCGGGGGGCGGCTCGGACTGAGCCCCTCTTCATTTTTTTTTTTTTTTCTTTTTTTTAAGTGTCTTTGCCAACTCCACTAAACTTGAAGTGTGTCCGCGCCACCATGGGGATTAGCCACCTTTTGCTGCTGCTCATCTACCTGGATCCGCTGTGCGTCCTGAGCGCCGCCACGGGGGGCAAGAAGCCCAAACAAGCCCCCAGGAAGGCTCCCAAAGCCACTGCGGTGCCTACCGTCACCACGCCGCCCGCGCCCCCCAGCAACCACGACACCTGCCTGGGCTACTACGACGTGAGCGGCCAGTACGACAAGAAGTTCGAGTGCAACAACACGGACCACCGGTACTGCTGCGGCACGTGCTACCTGCGCTTCTGCTGCGAGTACAAGAAGGACCGACTGGACCAGAAGTCCTGCAACAACTACATCACCCCCCCGTGGGTGCAGACGGCCGCCCCCTCGCCCATCCCGACCGAGGTGTACGACCCGAGCATGGACCAGACCAACACGGCGGTCTACATCACCTGCGGGATCATAGCCTTCATCATCGTGCTCGGGGTGTCCGTGAAAGTGGCTTACGACAAAGCCACGGAGCCCCCCCAGGAGATGAACATTCACAGGTGGGTGCAGCTGCAGGTGGAGGGGAGGGGCTCTTTGCACCAGCAAGCTGAGCAAACCCAGGCAGACAAGGAGACAGTAAGTTCAAAGGTCAAGGGTTAGAGTCCCATCTGCACTGCAAAAACAGACCCGTAAAGATAAGTCAAAAAATCTTCACATTTGTAAAAATTGGGGCAATTTTCTTAGAATAATCCAATAGATTGTATATTAAAAGATGGTATTACAATATAGATAATAATCACATAGATTATGAGGGAAGTCTCGGGAGTGTTAGAGTCTGCTGTTTTAGTCTTCTGTCCCCCCTCTGCACTGCCAAAAAATGAAATAATAAGAAATAAGTAAAAAGCAATTCTTAAAGATTTGAGACATTTTGTTTACATAATCAATAAAAAAATCAATCAGGTCACATGTTAATTGGGAGGGAAATCTTGTGGGTGTTAGGCTCCTCCCCCCTCTGCACTGCAAAAACAGACCTCGTGGAATAAGTCAAAAATTCTGAAAATTTGAGACATTTTCTTTAAATAATCAAAAAAAGTGACAATCGATTAAAGGGTAACACTTATCTGGGAGGGAAGTCTTGAGGGTGTTAGAGTCTGCTGTTTTCAGCTTTAAAGCTCATCTGCACTGCAAAAACAGAAATAACATTTACATCTGAGCCATTTCTTTCAATATGCAAAAAAAACATAATCTGCCAGTAAGTAAATCAAAATAAAAAAAATGGTTACAGCTCTAGTCTTTTTGCACTGCAAAAACTGGATCCCCAAAATAAGTAAAAAAAATATATCACAAAACTTTAGATAATATTTCTTAAATAAGCAAAGGAATTTGCCAATGGAGTAAAAACAATAAATTAAAAAAAGACAAATGTTAGGGTCATTTTTCCCTCCATTAAGAAAAACTGCACTGCAAAAACAATCTCTAAAAATATGTAATATATATATATCATTTTGAAAAAAAAATGCTAGAAAAAATAAATTAACCAATGGAGTAAGAACAATGCTCTTACTAAGTATTCTTATTTTAATAAAATAAATATATATAGTCACTAAGACATGTTTTCTCAAACCAATAATATTTTGATATTGAAAAACTTTATTGATCATTTCTTTTCTTGCAGGACAGAAAATGTTTCTTCTTTTCCTTAAGATTCAGCTGTTGCATTGTTTAGTTCAGATGTTAATTTCTGACAGATTACGAACATTTTTGCACACATCTGCTTAGACGGACTCCAGCCCTCAAGCCCAAAGCGATCAAAATCCTGATATGAGTTGAAAGAGCCGCTCCAGTGACTGTGGGGGCTGATCGCTGCTCTCAGTGTGGGGGCGAGCTGCTGTTTCTTAATTTTATTGCAGATAAAATGCAGCTCACATGTTTGAATCTGAGCCCAGACTGTCAGTCCAGGAGACGAACAGTGGAGGCAGCCAGAAACTTCACCCCCCCTCCCCGTTACACGAACACCATAGCTGCTCGGTGAGCTCAGGTGGGGATTCTGACAGGAACTCTTCCTGTACATAAGTGCATGGTGTGGTCACACGCCGCAGTCAGCAAACGCTGACTCGCATTATGTTTTTTTTTCTTCTCAGGACTGAATGGTTTTATTTTTATGGGATGCATTATTCAGCACCGGAGCAATCTTAAGACTGTGAATAATGGATGGTGTTAACGTTAAAGCCGTATGAACGGCGGATGATGTGCACGCTCCGCCGCACATTCAATAAGGAACAGGAAAAGACGGGGCGGGCGTGGAGGTAGAATATGAATATAAAAGCAAAGGTTACCCTGCTCGTGCATTTGTCTTACAAAAAGCTCAGATGCAGCGCAGCCAGAGTAATTTGATTTCCTCTTTTGGAGGCGATGCTAGAATAATCAAACATTTTTTCCTTTTTTTTTACAGCTTTCTTTCATCATCATTGCCCCCGCCCCTCCCCCTGGAGGGCTGCAGCTTTCCATATGCACCTGGTGCGGCCTGAAAAACATTCAAATTCAACCCAATTAGACAAGCTGCTCGCACATCCAAAGTTGTTTCTCTTGCAAATAAGCAGTCGCACTTCCAGATGTGAGAAGTACGGTTCTGAAAAACCCAAACCAGCCAGCACTGATCAGAGCCCCCCCCCCCACCAAGCATCCTGTTGGCTATGTGTTCTAACACTTTTTACATTTCTGTTCTAGAGCCCTTGCAGACATTCTGAGGCAGCAGGGGCCCATTCCCATTTCTCAATACGACTGCGAGAACTTTGCAGCGATGAATGGCTCACCCAAAGACAACACGCCGGTCAGAACCTCGTCTAAGAACCACTACACCCCCGTCCACTCTTCCAAATCCAACCACGGTAAGGGTTCAGCATGGTAAAGCCTCAGAAGTTGTTTATTATGTCTTTGACTGCAGGTCTGATGTATCAGTTTAACCCTTTAACACCAGAGTTCCAGAGTATATGTTCTTTGATTTTATGTAATTTTTCAATTGCTAACATGATTAACATAATTCTGGTAGATTCTGAAGGAGAAAAGCAGAAATTTTGTTAAAGAGGTATGAAATATGCGCTGAAATTAAAAAAAAAAATCGTAGTAAGATTGCTTAAAAATCCCAATTACATGGCAGTTTTGCAAAAATATTTAGCGTGTTGCTTAAATATGAGCTAAACTCCAAATTTGCCCAGAATCCCCCAGTATAGTCCAAATTAGCCAAAAAAAGCTAGCTTGTTGCTTAAAATACTAGCTAAACTCCAAAATAGTCCAAAATTCCTCAGTAAACTAAAGTCAACAATGTTAGCCTGTTGCTAAAATAGAAGCTAAACTCTAAATTAGCTTTAAAAACCTTAGTAGATAACAAATTAGCCCAAAACAACACTGTTCCTCACATATTATCTAAACTCCAAATTAGCATAAAATAAACCTCAGTAGAGACCAAATTAGTCAAAAAAGCTAGCACGTTGCTTAAATCCTAGCTAAGTTCCAAAATAGTCTAAAATTTCTCAGTAAACTAATTTCATCAAAAATGTTAGCCTGTTTCTAAAATATAAATTAAACTCAAAATTAGCCTTTAAAAACCTCAGTAGATAACAAATTAGCCCAAAACGGTAGCGTGTTGCTCAAATATTAGTTAAACTCCAAATTAGCTCATAAAAGCCTCAGTGGAGACCAAATTAGCCAAAAAAGCTAGCACATTGCTTAAATACTAGTTAAACTCCAAAATAGCTTAAAATTCCCCAGTAACCTAAATTAGTCAAAAACATTAACCTGTTGCTAAAATAGAAGCTAACCTCTAAATTAGCCTACAAAACTCCAGTAGACTAATTAGCCAAGAACGTTAGCATGTTGCTAAAATATTATTTTGAAAATTAATATAAAGGATGAAAACATACTCCATAAATATATTTAAAGGCTTGTTGCTAATCTGCTTAAATTTTTGACTTTTAAAGACTCTCTTATCCATCTCCTATGTGGCATGTTTTGCTAATTATTTCATCAAGTGTCTGAAAACTAAAAATACAAGCGGTAATGTCCTGAACGAGCTGAACGTTTTGATACCAAGATTGCTGAAATCTCTGAAAGTGTGATTGAGTTTTTATGGGCCACAAAACTTGCGGAAAAGAGCAGGAGAATCACTATAGTGTGAATGCTTACTAACTTACTCACACAATTAGTGGTGCAACAAAAATGGCGAGCAATATGGGAGTTATTGGAGTTTTTATCCAGATTCCAGCTCAAACGAGGAAAGCAAAGACGTTCATGGATCTATTTGTTTGCAAGTGGATGCATCGGAATGGACTTGAGCAGAGAGCTTATGAAAAAGCTCAATAAGCTGCAATAACTTAAATAACTTTCAAGATTTCCATTTCCATAAAAATATATTTCATCAAACTTCTACAAGTGCAAGATAAGATCGGGCCATTAATAACAATAAAATAAAATGATCTGGAGGGCCGGATCTGGCCCCCGGGCCTTGACTTTGACACGTGTGTTTCTTGTATACCCACCGTCTCTACAGAACTTCCTGATAAACAGCTCCCGCTGCGCTTACCCTTTCAGTTGTATCGTTTCCAGAGTAACATCCTGTAATCATCCCATTTGGGCAAAAGAGCAACGAGAAGGCAGAGTGACAGTAGCAAAAAAAAAAGAGGGGCCCGTTAGCGGGGATAATTACAGGCTGGCAGGATCGCACGGCCCGCAGACTCTGACAGGCTGGATGTGACGACCTCTCACTAAGTCAGGGGATGAATCAGTCCCAGAATGCACGGCATGATTTAACCTGGCAATTCTGAGAGCAGACAGGGGAGCGTAAATCGCTGAAATGGCCTGAAAAGTGCGTGTCGGAGGAGCAGGAGGCCAGGAAGCGGCAGGTTCTCGGGCGGGGTAGTCGTTATCAGATGGAGAGAGGCAAAGACACTCGGGGAGAAAAACACAGATGGAAAATAATGAGATATTACAAAGAAGCTGCTGAGATGGAAGGAGAAATGTGTCAGGCCTCGCATGCACTCGGACAAAATGTACAGAGGGCTGTAGGTGTGGGTTTCTGCAGCTGCCGTTGTGATTAGTGGATGTTTCAACTTTAATTTTGCCCCTCTTGCTTTCCACCCATCAAAAAATTAAAAAGCCTGGACGTGTAAACGTTGTAGGAAAAGCAACACGCCGCAGCCTGTGTTCCTTAATGTGACTAAATACACAGCATGTCCTACAGGTTTACAGTTTTTGTGTCCTGTAATTGTTAGATTGGTAGGATTTAGTTCCAGATGATTTTGGAGGTGCACGCTTCAAAGCGTCTGAGCCGAGTGTGAGTCATCCTGCATTCTGAACCATGAAGCTTTCACACTTCCTCACATGTATGGAGACACGGCTACAAGAACTCAAATCATTTGCCAAGATGGATCTAGAATCGACTTAACCTTCTGACTACAGGAGAAAAAAAAGTTTTGAGGCCAAAATTGGTTTTAAATCCACCAAAAATTACAATTCCCAGAGCTCCACCCATTAACATCCATTAAAAAACCCTATAGATCAGGGGTCTGAAACTGGTGGCCAATGGGCCATTTGCAACCCCCAAGTTGTGTTTAAAACGTTGCAGTTGCTATTGTTGTTGGATCTGGTCGTCAGAAAACTCTTTAGCAACAGTTGCTAGCATTATTAGCTGCTGTTGTTTCACAGGACATGCAGGAGATATTACTTAGTACATAGACATGAACAAATGTTCAATAAACTTGTTCAGTAGACATAGACAATGGACCAAAGATATAGTCAATGGACCAAAGATGTAGACATATTTTTGCGTCCACTGGAGCCCCATACGGCCCAGCCTCAGCCAGATTTAGTGGTCCCAAGATAAGTTGAGTTTGACAACCCTGTCTTAGATATTATCTGTACACACCAAAAAGAGTGTATTCAGTAGTATGTGGTGGAGATATTCAGGTTGAGACACCTCCTCTACAAAAGACAAAGTTGCATTGTCAGGAGATTAGACTGTGTTGTTTAACCCTTCAACCGGAGATGAATTAAGACTTTAAAGGGTAACCAAACAGGGAAGTTGGAGGCTGACTCCACCCACAACCGAAATGTGAAAATCCATTCAGAGTGGTGGGACTGGGGAACTGGACTACTATTACTGGAGCTGAAGATCATGACATGAAACTTCTGAAATGACGGGACTTTAAACGCTTTGACTAATCACAAAATTCAACTGTCATACCTCGATTCAACCTGTAGGGGGGAGCACACCGGTGGTTTTTGACTATATTTTCAAGAATTAAACAATTTTATCTTATCAAAAATGTGTCAATGACCAACAGACAGCACTTTTAAAGCCCCATTTATAGAGATCAACAGCCAAAAAAGGTGGATTTAGGATTTGGTGACCCTTTAATCTACCACACGTTTTTGACAGTTAACGTGATCTATGTGACTTAGCTGATTGTGCTAGCACTTCACTACAAAAAAGGGATACATATCAGCACAAGGTTTTGGCCAATCCAAATTTTTCCTTTCTCCCTTCATCTCCATTTGAAGGGGCAGTTTATTTGCAAGTGTGTTTTTTTTTTATTTCACCCTTCAAGCGGAGGGATACAAAGCCCTTCGTCACGAGGCAAAACCGCATCGCGCTGAGAAGCGCTTTTCTTCACATGGGTGCGCTCTGAACCACAGAAGTTTACATTTATAGAGTAATGACTATGTTGTAGCATGACCTTTTTAAAGCTATAATTGTTACGTAAATTCAAGCGCTGGAAACTCTGCACTAAAGCTAGCGGACCGGCGAGTATTGGTGACGTCATCGACGAATGTGATGACACTATTTTTTCATAACTCTCCATTTGGAGGGCTAAATGAAGGGGAAGGGAGAAGGGAAGATTCTGATTGGGCCAATATCTATTCTGCTCAGAAACTGCCGGAATGACCCTGATTGCGTCAACGATTGAGTTGTGAATTTGAAAGATTGTCTAACACCTTCTTGGACATGCGGGGGAATTAATGCCAGTCATTATTTTTTAGAAGCTTACGATGTATTTTTTCAGGGTTAAAACTGTTTAAATGTTTCTTTTTTCTAATTCACTTCTTGAGCTGACCCCTTAAAGAACAGTAAAGAATCCCCCAGAACCAAAACTCGTGTTTTTATGTCACCTATTAATACTTTTTGTCTGTAATTCTTTTTATTATTTTAGCTGTTGTTTATATTACATAAAAGTTTTTTGAACTTTTAATGTACAGCGCCTTGTTACACCAATGTCCTTTTAAGGCTCTATATAGATTAATAAAACTTAGGAACTTAGTAATCAGGCATCTGCTTTGGCAAACAAACACACCTGAATACGTGTGGCGTACAACAACAACAACAACAACTACACTCTCATTTGTTGAGGAAACGGTAAAGAGACGAGAGACTCACTGAACCTTTCCAGTTAAATGGCCGTATTTTCCAGAGTCGCAAGAGCAAAAAATGTCTAATCAAGAAGAAGAAAACTCTATATAAGTCGCTCTAAAGTATAAGTCGTAATTTTATGAGAAAAGTGTGACCTTTCAGAACAAATCCGCCAAGCTCAGTGTAGCTAAAAAACAAATAAATACAAGAATGCTAATCTTTTGATCTGTATAAGAACAATGTCAAAGTTTAAGAGGAAAACAATCAGATTCTCTTCCATGTTTGTTTTGGACGACTCTTCTTCTGATGCTGTCAGTAGCAAATACTTATACTCAGATGCAGCGCCCTCTAGTGGCTGTTAGAGGAAAGAAGTGCTAAAAGACAACCAGTAAATAACAAATATTGATGTATAAAAAATTAAACACAAAGTCCCTCCTGAGTATAAGTCGCACCCCTGGCTAAACTATGAAAACAACTGAGACTTATACTCCGGAAAATACGGTACTCTGAACCCAACAGGATGGTTGAGTTTTTGGGGTTGGAAAATCTCCAACAAGATATAAAAGATATGGATTTAATTGAAAATGATTGTGTTTTAGTTTTTCTGAGCTGGAGTGAGTAGCCGGAGCTTCTATTGGTGGTTTCTGACCTCATATGTATCTCTAATGTATCCCTGAAGGCAAACAATTTTGATATGGCCGATCAGAGAGACCTCAGCTGCCTCTAAAGTCACCTCATATGAAGCTGCGTGTAAAATGAGACTGTTGTTGACGTGTGCAGGCCGAGGCGGAGCTGCAGACTGCATGCCGTCGCTGCACAGCTGCTTCTGAATAAAACATGCTGCATGTTTTTGCAGCCTTTTGTTCTCCAGCTCCCGCTCTTTCTGCATGTTTGCACGTGCGCATCTGTCACGCACTTTGCCGCGTCTTCGCCTCGAAGCCACGCACGTGGACGTGGCGGGCCGCCTGCAGTTTGACCTTGCATGCTTTTCACAGGCAGTAGAGGTCGGCGGTGGCGTTCACAATTTCAGTCAAGTGAAGACTACTGAGCTCTCTGCAGCCCGTCCATGGGGGGAGCGCCGCAGCCCTGACGGGGCCGCACATGAAAGGCAGTGACAGCCAGGACCAAAGCGTGCCTAATGTGTTGTAGCCACTCACTCTCGTAGAAAACGCATAATCATGCGCTTCCAAATAGGCATTTGGCACAAGCGGGCCTCCGAAGACTTCTTTGAGACACTTTTAAATCCGAGACCTCGTGAAGGACCCCAGAGGAACGTCCGCTTTTCCTTTGATCCTCATCAAATAAAGAATCGTTTATTTGTTTATGTATTTGGGTACATGGACGCTCGCCGAGCGCCTCCTCTGAGACGGTATTTTAGGCGCTGACACCGTACCCTTGGTACTTCCCTGCACTTTCCCAACATTTTACTTTGTGAGCCGGTAGCAAAAGCAGCTCAGACAGCATAATATGATCCGTGCGCGATGGCTGCTATTTTTACTCCAATCCGGTCTGTATTGTTGTCGGGCTCAGACTCTCTTTTAGGTCGGGGTGTAAACACGGAGCGCCCCGCAGCCACAACAAGGAACAGACCTTGAAAAGGAGGACTAGACTCTTTTCCAGAGGCTCGCCGTTGGTTAAAGTAAACAATAACCACTCACTGAGTAATACGCTTTGGCCTGCAGCTCTCTGCAGATGAAGTTGATTTATTTACCGCACACTGCAGGCAAAGATTTGCCTTTTCCTTTCTTTTTTTTGTTTTTTGAAACGCACTGCTTGCTTACCTCTCTGACATTTTCCTAATGTGCAGAATGATGAAATATAGTTTGGAGGTTGTGCAGAGACCCGCTCTTTCCTGTCTCAGTTTAACCAACTGTGATGAGGCTGCATTGCTAGTATTGGCGGAAAAACCGCGCGCCACCGCCACCGCCTGCAGGAGGATCTGTATCTCCCTGAGCTCCTGCAGTTACAGTCCTCCGAGGGTTGGAGCAGTCACTTTGCTGTGTTTGAGATGGGCAAACTCTCCAGCTTAAAGGTCAGGCGATGAGAGGTCATCATGATGGAATAATATTTGGAGCGATTAAACTGTTGTGATGTGACCTTCATCGGTGGAAAACTTCTCACGTCCGGCCTCTTCTTTTGCATCCATAACTAACTGTAATTAGTGTGACTCGTCTCTTGTGCCAAAACGCACTTTTATAATCATGTTGAGTGGGCCATCCACTCCCACACACACATATGCAGTTACAGGTTGAACTCCTGCATTGTGTCGAGCGGCCCAGCGATCATCACCCCCCTGATATACATAACATTTGTGTGCTGGCTGCATCAGCGCGTTTAATCGCGGCGTCCTCCTGAGTGCACGTGTGGTGGACCTCTTAAACACTCAAACTAATTGCCTGCTAGCCTACGTCTCATTATCAGACCTCATTACGAGCCTTCAGCTCCCCCCAGTGCACGTGCGTGTGTTCGGAGGGGTGTGCTCCAGGTGTGCAGGGGAGACCCAACAGCATCTCCCCGTGGTTTGGAGTTAATTATGGCCCAGCGTGCAGGAGGAATTGCTCCATTGCATCATTGCATTATGGGAAGAAAGGGGCGGGCTTAACCCCTTAAATGCAGTCAGGGTCAAATTTGACCCTGAAGGTAAAATTCTTTTATTGAATGACTTTTCTTGAAATGATTTTTCATGCTTAGGCATAAAGAAATAAAATGTTTTAAAGTTTAGGGCGTATTAATTGCAAAATTGAAAATGTGTGTCATTGTTTTATAGATATGTATATATATATATATATATATATATATATATATATATATATATATGTATATTTATTTTATTTATTTATTATGGATCCCCATTAGTTACAACCAAACAGGTTCAACTTTTCTCCCTGGGGTCCAGACAATATATATATATATATATATATATATATATATAGGCACCTTGCCTATGTCCTAAACTTACTTTGATAGGTTTCAGCAACCTGTGAAGAATCAGTGAATAATTGTTTAAGGCATTAAAGCCAGAGTTTTGAAATGACACAGTAAAAGTCATTTAGTGCACATTTTGACAGTGTACAAGAACGCTGTGTCTTTATTCCCATACTAAAACCTAAAAGTTTAACATGTTTTATAACTCCTGCCGTTATCATAGTGTCAATTTTAAAATTAGGGTGTATTTAGAGGACAACCTCTGGCTGTTCTTCCCATTGTACAAAAATTAATCTCCTTCAGTCTCGACTGTTTTCATTTAGAACAGATTTTTATGAAAACAGTCAAATCTTGTGGCACAATTACTATGACATTTAAAAAAAATGATATGAATATGATGTGATCCAATTATTTTGGTCTGAGTCAAATTGATGTAAAAGATCCTCTATAGGTATACTGTTACAATGATATGTGAGGATTTAAAGACCTAATCCAATGATATTTTGAACTACAGTTAAATTTGTTCCCAGTGCTTTTTTATTATTATTGTCACTTTTAGCCAAAATTAAAACTTTTATCATTTTCTTGGATTTAGTTTCTGCAGAGCAGCTGAAGGATTAGAAATTTACCTCGGAGTATGTGTTAATAAAATTGATAAATCGATCGGACTCAATCTAAGCCTAGATCAATAATCAATCCATAAAAGTAGAGATCGATCTAACGGAAATTGCCAAAGTCCGCTAGCTTGATGGTAAAGTAGTATGGGATTACCCATAGGACGGTTAATGCTAACACTCGGTCTACCTAAACATACATTGCTAAATAAATGAGGATCATTCTAACTTCTAATTTAATAGTGGATTAGTCGATACTTTATATTATATTGAGTCAGAGTGTCGTCAAGTTGAACAAAGTTCTGAGCGTTCACCACCGAGATATGCACTTTTTATATTTGACTCAGTTAGACCAAATTAGACGAGGAAAACAAAGACATACATGGATCTATTTGTCTATAAGTGGAGGCATCAAAATGGAGCAGAGCTGAGAGCTTACGGCCCAGCCAGTGTACCTTCCACATCACACCAACAGTATTTTCATGCTCCTGATTCAAATTCAAATGGAACTCTAGAGCACTTTTCCTGCTGCAGGACACCTCAAAGTGCTCTACATAATTAAATTAATCATAAATGTAGTCGTGAAAATCATATTTAAAATAAAAAAACCAACACCCACTCTACAGAAACAAACACAAGGAAATGTAAAAATGACTTAAAACATAAAAAGACGTGTTCTAGGTTTTCCTTAAAAACCTCAGCAGTGGAAGAAGTCGTCACATCTTTAGAATGGCCGTTCAACAGGAGAATGTGGCAAGTTTTTCTGCCGACCTTTTGGAGTCACCAGCAGACCTGCACCAGAGAGTCATAAACTAAAAGTAATTCTGATAAAAAACGACGGTCTAATTCCATTAAGATTTTATAGACTAATAAAAGAATCTTAAAAATGATCCTAAAGCTGAAGGGGACTCAGTCGTTTCAACATAGGACTGACGAGCTCCTTCTTTCTAGCAGCAGAGTTTTGAACAAGCTTCAGTCGATTAATAATCACAACCATTCCCAACAACTTGAGTAATAAAATACTCAGAAATACAAATTTAAGCTTAATTTTGCTTATGAATTATCAGAAAAATGCTTGGAGAACATGTTAAAAACAGCATTTTCATTGGTCTTTAAAAGAGGTTCGTATGTAATTAAATGTGGAGTTTCAGCTCTTATTCTGAGTTTTTTGGAGACATAGAGGAAACGAACGGAAGAATTAGGAGTATAAGTTTAATCTGAATGACTGTCAGGACCAGGCAGCATATCTGAATCTGATAAAGCTATACAACCACATTTCTGGCTGTTTTAGAGCTTAAATGTCTCCCGTTTTAGTTTCACATCTACAGCTCACAATGCAATTATCATATTATTCATAGTTCTCCACTCCTGAGTGTAATTCAGTGAGGTGGGTGTCTAGTGTTGGCTGATTAAAGAAGTATTAGCTCATGAATCTTCGGTGCCCTCCAGCTCAGGCACCTGTTCATTTCAGTGCCACACCGTTGAGGTGAAAGTCACCGTTTTCTTTTTATCGAGGATGATAAATTCATAAAGCGTAGCCTTACCGCTGCAGGCTCCTCATGCCACCTCACCTTAATGAGCTGCGGATGGGACTCTTTCAGATTGAAGGCTTGCTGCAGTGGGCTGTGGGGGGGACTTTCAATGACAAAGGTGGAAAAGGGAGACAACAATAACGTGTTTGTGTCACACTCAAAATTGCCGGCGTGATTGAATGAGAAAAGTGGAGCCAGTGGATCTTTAAGTAGAGCGGCGGAGAGGTGAGATTGGGTTCACACAGCGTTGGCATGTGGCTGATGGAAACCCAAAGTTCAATATGTTGCCTTGTTTGGTTCACATCTCATTCGTTGCCCTGCCGTTTGGGAACAACAATTTCCTCAACATTCTCGGCTGTTTTTGTGACATTCGGCTGTTCTGAGGGTAAATCAGCTGATCGCACATCGGTCTCTTTTCAGGTCGCAGTGTTTAACCCCCCAGGAGCTTTGTGGAGTCGGATAAACTCCCCCGGGTTAATATCATTTGAATTGACGTCAGCAGAGACGGAGTCTACAAGTTTGATTAAAAGGATGTATAAGAAATGAGCTGCAGGCTGTGAAACTACACCTGTACAACAGCTGTGAGCGGCTAATAATTACTGAATACTTTCTTCAGAAACTTTCACATTCAACCTATGACTAACACTTCCTGTGAGGTTTTAGATTTTTCTGAAACTTTCACAATAAAGGAATCTTTGATATTAATACTTGCAGTCAAGTCTCATTAACCTGCTGCAACACGTTCAGGTAGATCAACTCATCAACAGACAGCTGAATGAAAGGTGTCGACCTCCTTTTTTAGTGAACTGATGCCACCATGAGGTTGTAGTGAAAGGTCAAACACATGGTCAAATTGTATGCAGTGAATCAAGACTTGACCAAATACTCCCACAGTAGAGATTGAGACACACTGCAATGTTTCTGGTAAAAGAACAGACAATGGGCCATTTTAATCACTCAGTGGCTTGAGAATCAACTTTGTGACAAATCCTACTTCTTACTAAATTTTATTTCTCCAGTTGCTCTCAACGAAGAAGCTCTGAAGCACAAAACAAACAAAAAAATAAACTGCATCCACTGCTTCCTCTTATAAACTTAATTTGGTGACAATATCTTCATATTTATAGATTATGGAAGTTGCTACTCCTTTTCAGCAGCTTATTGTACACAAATCAAAATTCAGAGCAAGTTTCAAAAGAAATGCACCAAAAACAACAGGTTATTTTAGTATCAGTTGCAGAGAATTATGGTGAACTCAAGTTTGAAACTGTAATTTCCGTTTTTTGTAAAAAAAATCATAACTGGATGAACAAACTAGGGCTTTGTATCGGTTATAATTTCCATTATATTCGATTTACAAGAGCATGAATCGATACAATTCAGTTTTTTTCCAATTCTTTCGATTCTTCAATTCAGTTCAATTTTAAGTTGACACATCTATACACATTTGTTTAGAAATACATTAAAAATCTACTATTTAATTTGAATATATTTATATTAATCTGATCCAGTTCACATCCTGTAAATGTATCAGTGAAATAATGAGATTGTTAATATCATCCAGTGTTACATGGATTCTCTAAAGGAGAAGTTCTAACTAAAATGTTCAGATCATTAACATTGTAAACATTGTTCTGCTTCTCCTGGAGGACGTTTCAGTTTGGCCACTAGGTGGCGATCGTGGTATAGAAGTACACCTTATTCAAGAAGAAGACGACAGTATGAGGGAAAAAACAAAGTTTTAGACCACAAATAGTTACTCTAAAAATTATTTCCTTAGAAAAAAAGAGTTTGAAAAATTAATAACTGTAAGTAAATAAAGATGTTTATTTAGTCAGCAATGTATTTTTTTGGTCAACTGAACGTCAGCATTAGTTGTCCTATGGGAAATTCTATTGAATGTTAGCATCAAGCTAGCGCACTCTAGCTTTAAGTGCTAAATCGATTTATATCTTTTGTGAATCGATAATTGATCTACTAAGCTTAAATCAATTACAATTGATTAATCGATTTTTTTCAACCAAGAACAAACACAACAATTGCATGTAAATTGTAAAAGTAGACAGAGTTTTTCCACAAATCTGGCAAAAGCTAATGTTTGTTTTTTTTTTAATTGGACAAGATGGATACATTGTCTGAATTCCAGCTGTTTGAAGGAGAAACTGGAAAATACTTCCGTTCCTAATTATTAAAGAGTGTAGTTGTGTAATTTGGTGAGACATGGCTGCTGAAAACTGTTGCACAAGTATTCTTTAAATAGCCTGAAGCTGGAAGCCGGCAGCAGCAGCAGCAGCAGCAGAGCTCGTTTAATATAGATCCTTTTAATCAAACTTGTAGACTCCGTCTCTGCTGACGTCAATTCAAACAAAATTAACCGGAGGGAATTTATCCGACTCTACAAAGCTGCCCTGGAGATTTAACCGTGACCTGGAAAACACTCGTGGGTGAACAGTGGAGCTTCTTTTACTGAATATTTTACATTTCTGACTCGTTCATCGGCACTGTTTTATGTTACTGTTTGCAGAGCAGACCTGAGAAGATACACTTTGGAATCAGTGAAGTGTCCTAGATCATATTTTTCCTCAAAATCCTCCCACCATGCTGTGTTTCGACTGAATAAATGGATAAGATAAAGGAAGAAAAGAGCCTTTTGGAGAGTGTTATTCCATCATAAAGTCAGTGAGAACTGCAAACAAAGGTTTTCTATTCAAGAATTGTAAAAATCCCATCAGAAAACACTTTTTCTTAGTATTTATTAAACTTGTATTTATAGTTCATGTTGTAACAGCATCTACCAAAGGAAGGTAGAATATGTCATTTTTGGCTGTCAGTTTTACATATTTGAGATTTCATTAAACTTTTTCATGACTCAGGTGTCTCGACGTCACAACTGACCATATTGATGGATAGGGGCTGTCTGCACGCGAAAATGGGTGAACATGTACGGTATTACTAAATGTGAAGTGTGCTCATCAAGCCTGTAGAGTCCATTTGTTCATGCACATTTCTTACCATAGACGTGCAGCAGGTTGTAGTGAACACTTATACAACACACAAGAGTAAGTGAGGGGGAAGTAGGTGAGACGCATGTACGTCATATGAATTTTTCATTTTGTATCAATGCGCCCAACCCTTGAAACGACCTTTATCTGGTCGAGAAAGGTAGTTGGAGGGTGGAGTGCTTCTGCCTCAGGTGGAGCTTCAAGTACCTTAGGTTCTAGTTAATGAGTGATGGAAGACCGGAGTGTGCTGTTAGCAGTGGACTGGACTCCAGTGTCTGCATCACTGCTATTCCACAAACATGCATAAAGTAGGCGCGTCTAAGTGCCTGTGGCAGATTTCCCAAATTTTTTACCTGTGATATGGCCGTCAAACCCTGTGGGACCGGGCCTTAGGATGCTGGGCGACACACTCGTACACACTCACCTTACAAATACTTACCACACGCATGAAATTGGTACGTTTCATTTTCATGACGTTAGCCTTAAGCCTTAAGGGAACTGGAAGACACACTTGCGCTCCCCTTAAGATGCATTCCCTCATCTCTAGACCTCCCATGAACCCAGACAACCCAAAAACCCACACCCTGCCATAATACTACTTTTATCTTGAAATTAGCATTTCTAGCATGACTTTAGGGTCTGATCTCATCAGTGTTACATTTTAGACTTTACAGTTTTAGACTAGAGCTTTTAAGAATTATTTGAGGAAACTGTCAGTTTCTTAGTTTTCCCCCCAAACACTCGTACTTTATTTTAGAGCTTTTCCTCCTCTGAAGCATTTCTAAATGCTCAGTATGCTTGACCATTAAAGGTCTGACTGTGTGTTGTGCCTGACCAGGTCTCCACTATGGAAAAGAGAGCGTCCGGAGCAGCGGAGGCGGCGACCTTCACAACTTCATCTCCTCTGGCTTTGTGACTCTGGGTCGAGGTCATCAGAAAGGTAAATTATTGCTTCTTTCTTCCTCTGACGCCACGGCTGAAACTCTTCACCTGTTAATCCCACGTTGTGTTGCACCTGCAACACGGCAACAAACAACGACACACTTGATGACATGTTTTCAGATCGTCTTTCCTTCCCTCAGCAGTTCACAGGAGCCTCCGCGTTTTGCAATTAAGCACAAACACAGACTTATCTCCTCTGAACTGATGTGCAACGCCATGCCAAGCTCGCACAGATCACCAGTGTGGGCGAGGTGTGTTTTCCTGTGATTGATAAACAACTTAGCAAGATTCATTTTTGGTCAATTTGATCCCATACAAATCCAAGCCTGTGTGAGTGGATGTGCTGTAGTGTTGCCAGAAATGATTACTTTAACAGTCGACTAAACACAGATTTTATTTTTTTTTTTTAAAGTCGACTAATCGGTTCATGTGCAAAGTGAATGTAAAGCACATGTCTTAACCATCATTAGCTTTTAAATAACTAAAATAAAGAATAAATGAATTGTGCAGCTTCTGTCCTTCATTAGTTTCTTGTAGGGCTGGGTATCAATTATAATTTCCAGAAATGAATAGATTCGATTCAAATTTTATTTGATTCTTAACATTGTAAACATTGTTCTGCTTCTCCTGGAGGGCGTTTCAGTTTGGCCACTAGGTGGCGATCACATTATGGTATTACATCTAACCATGTTTTAGACCACAAATGGTTCATTTAAACATATTTCCTTAAAAGAGTTTGGAAAATTATTTCCTGTGAGTTTATAAAGATGTTCATTTAGTCAACAATGTATGTTTTTGAGCGTTAGCATTAGCCGTCCTATGGGAAATTCCATTAAACGTTAGCATCAAGCTAGCAGACTCCATTTTTATGTGCCAAATCGATTTATATTTTTATGAATCACTTATTGATCTATTAGGTTTAAATCGATTAATTGATTTTATTAGCTCCAATTAACACAAGATTAAATCAAATGAGGTTAGCATCTGAAACAAGGAACTATTTTTAACCAAGGATAAAATTTGGTTCTCACTGACTAAAAAATGAAAAAGTGCATTTTTTGGTGCTGAACGCTCACAATTTTGTTCAACTCTACGACACCGTGACTTTATATAATATAAAGTAACGACTAATCCACTATTAAATTAGTTGTTGGCCATTTTATTGGTCGAATAACCGACTAATCGTGTCAACCCTAATGTTTTCCACACATGAGAGTCGTGAGGCAGCCTCTTTTACCTGAGTCTTCTTGAATATTAAATCTAACGACTGCACCGTTTTATTGTAAACGAGTGCTTTAGCAGAAATGTTCATAATTGAAATCTAATTAGGCTCCGCTGCTGCGTTCTTTAATGAGTTTGGGTTCTTCTTCACTCATCAGAACCTGCTGATTTCCCGCTCGTCATCCTAATCACCTGCTTTAATAGAAGCCAGGTCAGATTTATTTGCTGCGCGGCAGAACTGAGTGGATGCTCTTCAGCAGATTTCACGGCCTGGTTTCCGAGTGCGGAAACTGCAGGGGCTGTGAGGTTTCCTCCCACTCTGCCTTTTAATGAGCAAACACTAAACTTATTTTGACATGAAATTAGCTGTTTTCCTCTTTGCTCCGCTTGCTTTCATCCCCAGAGGTGCAGCGTTTCTCAAAGTATTTCCAGAACAAAAAAGTAATATTCTCCACATTGCTTCCTTTTCTACAAAAAGATAATTATGAAAGAGGAAAAAAAATGGCTTTTATGAATTTTGTAATTGCACAATCTTAATTCTTTTTTAATAGATTTCCTCTCTTTGTTATAAAAAAAGAAAAATGCAGCACTCCCACTCGTCTGCTTTGGGTATGGTTCAGCAAAAAGCATCTGCGCAGTTAAATGAATGTTTGCAGCCTTTGATTCCTTCCCTGAAAAAGCAAATAAAACATGACAGATTGAGATCTGTGAAAGCCCAGGCCTCCGAAATCTGCAAAGGGAAACAAAAACTACTCTGTCCAACATTTTACTTTTTTTCTACTCGACGTTACTGCGGGCCGACCACTAAAATCACAGGCAAAGTGGTCTGAAATTTGCTTTGGATATTGTTGCTGCTCAGTATTATCTCCGGCTTTTTGCTGTTGTACAATCACTCCTGGGCAGTGGAGGGAAACGGGCATTTTAATCAAGCCTCCTCCGCGCTCTCACCGCCTGCTGGAGGCTCTCTTTTAAATGTGCAAAAGCAAGAATGTAAATACATTTCTCCCACATACAGCGGCATCCTGGTACAACAACCTGCCCATATCTGTGTGGTGTTAGGATTTACAAATTGCCGGAAAAGCTACTCTATCCACGACTTATCTGGCTCCGGCTTCAAACGGAATATGCGGATGGCTGTTTGAAAGTCCTGACAGATGAACCGGTGGGCTGATACCAACTCACGGGAAAGAGATGAGTCACATTAAGGTTAACAGCAAGTAAACAGTCTGGCAGGGCTGAAATCATACCAGCCTTCATTATTTTTTGAAGAGCCCGGTTTGCTCTGGCTGAGAGCTGCAGAGCAGGAAAACATAGATTCATATTCACAGGTCTGTCAGTGCAGAACACTCTTCCCCATGAATGTGGAAACAGATGTTATCTTTTCAGCTTCTTGTTTTTGTCACTTGTACAGAACAGGGTTCACGTGTTCGGATCCTTTCGGCGTCTGTTTCATTGTTTAATTATACAGGCAGAAAGCGTGTTTGGTCGTTAATTACAGCAAGTTATCTGTGCGTGTTTGATATGGAGCTGCCCCCCACGGTGGGGGCGGAAGAGGTCAGGGGTGTTGCCGATCTGGGGAGCAGCTGGGTGCTTCACATCTGGGTGGCATAACAACCAGGTCCTAAATGAGCTGAGCCAGGAGCGCTGAGGGGGAGGCGAGTGTTCCAACGCTGAGAATTTAATTTGGCTTTTTGATGCGCAATCTGTCCATGAGCTCACAGCGTTTGAGCTGACCTCGGCTCGCCGCGACCTTCAGCGGGCCTCCGAAAGGAGGCGGGGACTTGTGGGTCCATCTGTTTAAACTGCAAAAGCCCTGCAGTTAAAGACCCACTCCAAGTGAAATGGAGTTTCTGGTGTTTTTAACACATTCTTGTGGAATTTTCATGATGATGGAGGACATATATAAAGAAAATGAAGCTCAAATTTGTATTTCTGAGAATTTTTTAATTCAAATTGTTGTGAATTAGGTAGAGCTGCACCGAAAAAACAAACTTTTTGCTTCAGTAATATTATTCCTCATAATATCTACATAATAATTCAAAGATTATACTGAGATTTTTCTAGTAAAGAACTTAAAGTTGACCTATTTTTTATGAGTAATCAAAAATGTATATTGTTTATTAGTAAGATTCCTTTTTCAAATCGTTTTAATCACTTTTGGAGCATTCATTAATATTATGTAATTGTTTTTAGAGAAGTTTATGTTTGTTTTAGTTACTTAAGGTTGGATCATAATCTTACTTGTGGACATAAGTACATTTTACTAGATTGTTGTTGGTAGTTTTTATATTCATAAATGCAGTAAAATGTAATTAGGAATTGTTAGTGCAAATTGTTATGAGGATTTTCTTAGTAAATCTTATTAATTTTCTTCAGGGCAATATGGCCAAAAGAATGTCATCTCCAATTCTCTCATTCCAAATTTGATTTTCGATTCATATCCATTTTTTCCCTTCACTATTATTACGTTCCTTAACAAAGGTTACAAATGACACAATATTTTTAACAACAACTATTTTATTTCAACATTTCTTTTGGAAATTGGCTTGAAGACAAAGTGCAACTAAAAAATGTTTGTAGAACAGTGCAGCAGGTGATCTGTGAGCTACCACTAGCTTAAGCATCCTATAAAGAGAAATAATAGAATCATTCAGCAGAACACTTTTGGTAGAAACAGCCTTCAAACTGATTTTGCTGTGTGTGGTTTGATGCTCCAGGTTTGAAGTCTCACTCCCAGTGACCAAAATCTAGTTTTTGACTCACCAGTCAAGTTGGCCAGTAAATAAAACATCTAAACATATTTTTTACTGAAAAAATATTACATTATTTTACTAAGAAATTTACATTGGTGTTATTTGAAAAAAATGTTTTTAGCTCAACACCGGCTCTGTAATGTTCCAAAGAAAATACTAATAGTTCAAAGTGGATTCATGTCAGATATTATTATATTTATAAAATACAGTTTTTATAAATATACTATGAATTGATGTTGTTTTATTTATGTCTTAAGACCGATCCTCTTTGTTTACATATAAGAGACGCAGGAACAGCCAGTTAGCATTAGCAGCTAGTATCGTAGCATGCTAGCATCAAATCAGCACTTTTATTAAACATTCTGCTGTTGTTGTTGGCCAGCAGCTTGACTGGATGCTGTTGAAAATCGCAGCATGTCCCACTGCTGAGCTAAAGGCTACACAGAGACAATTAGCACGGAGACGATTAGCAAAGGGAGGTGGTGGGTGGTGGGTTGTTGCAGCATGTTTTTTCTTTCTTTCTTTTTATGCGAACAAACTTTCTCTCTCTGCCTCACTGAAGAATCTCCTCTGCTAGTTTCAGCTTTCATGTCTGCACTTTGGAGGATATGGACGGGCTGAATAAAATCTTGATTTAAAAAAAAAAAAAAACGAATCATCTAAAATAACACATTTGAATTAATCAATAATATCGATATATCGCCCAGCACTAGAATCAGGAGCAGGTGGAAAAATGCTGTTGGAAAAAGATCTTTGAGACTCCGCCCCTTTTTGACGCATCCATTTGTAGTCAAACAGATCCACTTATGTCTTTGTTTTCCTCGTCTGAACTGGAATCTAGATCTAAACTGAATGTCTGGAGGAGGATTTAAGATAGCAGGAGAGCATCAAACAGATAGTTGACTGGAAGTTGGGGCACTGTTACTCTTCGCCAACAGTCCCACCCACAATTTCTAATGAACTACTGCCACTCTACAGAAACTATGTCCAAGGAAATTACACAGTTTTTTTTCTTTGGCAAAAATAGACCATTATTTGATGTTTTGTCTTAGAATTTGGAGACCTCTATGGGACGAAAAATACGATAACATTAGGACTTTTGGCCTTATTTTTTTTGTCTTTGATGGATGAAAAATGACCAAAATAGATGTATTTATTTATTTTTAAATGTAAGAGAGCTGTAATATCTGTGTAATGATTTCATCAGTTATGGAAAATGTTTCCCACATTAAATCATAAACTGGGTTTTCAGTATTCAGCTCACATGTAGGAGAAATGTATTCAAATGAAAGCTATCAGCACATTCACACATTAAATAATATATTTTTATAAGATGTTTTACATGTTTTTTTAGGCTTTAGAAGACAGCCACCCAAACTGTGTCTTTTATTGTACAGAAAACAGTGGTTTCATTGAGCACCTGATGCATTCAGCTCATGACACGCACCACATTACCCGGGTTAAACAAAACCTCCTCCAGAGTCCCGCCGCTCGAAGGTTAACTAGTTTCACCAGCACGACTTTAATGGTCCCTGATGCTCGGAGCTGGCTCAGCCACGCTCTATCTGAGGATTCAAACCCTTTTCCCACAATTCCCTTTGAAAAAGAAGAGCTGTGAAATGGTAATGATGACATTCCTAGCTTGAGTTCTGCAATAAATGTGTCCTCATCAGAGGTTGTGCTGCATTCATTTATGTTTGGAAAGGTTTGAAGATTAGGAAGTGTAGTTTGTAAAGGTACGGTCTAATGCATTATTGTTACACTAGAAAAAAAGCATTTCATAGCCTCACTACAAGCTTAAAATCATGAAGACTTCACATCAAGAGATTTTTGGGGTTTCCTTTGTGGAATTTAACAAACATTGATAAAATATTAGATTTTTTTAGTGAAAAATAGACCCAGCACTCACTTTGGAATGATAGAAGTGTCGATTAAAATCCTTACAGACATGAAAGAGATTATTCTAATCTGATTCCATCCAGCAATCACCCAGCCTGCAGATTAATATTTCTGTTTTAAGAAAAATCAAAGATTTTCTCATTGGAGAATTTCGCTGCTTTGCGAAAAACGGAATGACACAAAAGTTCACAAGGTGACTTCTTTAACTCATTAAAGAGTTAAAATCCTTCCTAGAGTGACAGTGTTTTGCCAGATCTGAACTTTTTCTAGCAGGAACAGCTGCTTACCTTGGTCCCGTCCCCTCGACCATCTGTCCAAGTCCATGTACGTCCCCACAAATCGCTTTGCTCCTCTGTATTCTCTCATCTCGTTGTCCAAAATTAGGAGGCAGTGAGGTGGAGGATCCTGTCAGGCTGAGCCAAACTAATGAGGACGCTCCCTGATCTGCTGTGTGTTTGCTGCTGTCAGATGGGACTGCACTCTAACACGGCCTTGAATTAAAAAAAAACGGCAGAACTCAGTTTGAAGCGTCAGAAATGCTTGAAACTGCAGAGAAGTTTTCTGGAAACAGAATCTCAGAGAGGAGATGAGACAGATCTGGAGTAAACCCTTCCTGTTGTTTGCTGGTGGTGGGGGTGCAGCTCTGCAACACATCCTCACTTCAAACCAGCACGCCCCAACTCAAGTGTCATCAGAGTAATACTAATATACAGCTAGGAAAATGTAAGAAATTATAAAATATCCCATGAATAAGATTTTGTTGTAAATATTTAGTAATTGTCCCCCTACAGGGAAAATAAACCTTGGAAAATAAATGAAAATAAGGATTCTTTTTTTGTCTAGATGTGTATAGGTCATAGACTGTTGGACAATCGGTACCAAACTACAGAGTAAAACAAACACAATCCACATTTTCTTCATTTTATTTATAATCTGATTTGGAAGGAAATTTTATTTTGAAAATCTGCTGGATTCTCTTACCCATTCCTGCATCAAGTCTCTCAATCAAGTCAAAAATCCATCTACTACTCTCTTAAAGTTGATCACTAAATAAAAACCCCCAAGCTAGCAAGATTAGAAAAAACAACTCATTTGGAAAAATTCTTCTTGCAGAAAGGAGTTTGTGAAGAGACAGAAGAAACTTCAATTTCAAAATAAAAACCATTAAAAAAACAAATACGGCTTGGTCTGTTTCCACAGGTCATAATAATATTGCAGGATTTTCAGTAACTGTCTGTCTAATGCAGGGGTCTGCAACCTGCAACATTTAAAGAGCCAATCAGGTTGACTTCTAACCAACCACAACTCATCGGGAGCTACAAAGTCTTACAAAAATAAGACACTTCTTTATATTTCTTACTATTATGATAAAAACTAACAAATTGTTATTTTTGTGCAAGAATAAAACATAAACATTACATGAATAATAGCATTTTTTCTAAATAGGAATTCAGGTAATACTTTTGACATGACTCCCTTTCAAAATAAAAGACACAGGATCATCCTAATGCAGCAAATGTTATAGTACGTAGTTTAATGTCAGTAGTAATTAAAAAAATGATATACAGGATATTTGATAGTTTTTGGTGGAAATTCATAAACTTATCTATGCAGAATTAATTCGGAGCTAATTAGCGCCCTTTACTGTCGCTAGATGATGGTAGATGTTTATGAAGGGATGTGGATGGAGAGGGTTTGGGTGCGTTGAGAGGAGGAACAGCGAAGATGCTGGAGGACTAGAAGAAAGAGGAGGTTCATGGATGTAGTGCAGGAGGTCATGGGGGTGGTTGGTGTTAATGAGGAGGCGTATAGACAGATTCAATGTGGCGACTCTCAAGGGGAACAGCTGAAAGAGGAAAAGGAAGAATCCTATGAGGGCATCAGAGAGGATTCGTCAGTCACATAGATGTTTGTTGGCTTAGCCTTCACTCTTCACTCTTAAATAGGGATGTAACGATTCAGTTAAGCCAAGATTCGATTCACAGTTTTAAAGTCCAAATTTTCTCAACACATTGAATTAAAGGTATTTTAAGGTCAAGTGTGTTTTCTTTTTGCCCCTTAAATCAAACTGTTTTCCAACTAGCACAAATGATTCAATACAAATAAATAATTATATATAATATTGAAATGATCACAAATCCTTTCATACTCGGTTCATGTTATGCTCCATGTGACACACTGCTCAGTGGAACAACCCCCCCAGCCACTGCGTTCGCACTCGCACTCAGTCCAAATGACCGTTCATGCGCAGCCAGCAGAGAAAAAAGACAGAGAGCTGAAGAGAGTTAATAAGAAAGAACATGGCTCCCGAGAAGAAGTCAGAAGGGAAACAGTGATGAAGCTGCGTCGTCAACCAAGACTGTTGTCACGGTAGATTGGTCAAAGTTTCAGCAAAGTTGTGATGAGAATGTAATGTTGCAAGGAGAGGAACAAATTTCAGGTTTTGTTTGAATTTGCGTTAATAGTTGTTAACGCGGGCTGCACAGTGGCGCAGTGGTTAGCGCTCATGCCTCACAGCAAGAAGGCCCCGGTTCCAATCCTGGCTGTGGGATTTGGGACCTTTCTGTGTGGAGTTTGCATGTTCTCCCAGTGCATGCGTGGGTTTTCACCGGGGACTCCGGCTTCCTCCCACCGTCCAAAAACATGCTTCATAGGTTCATTGGTGACTCTAAATTGCCCCTAAGTGTGAATGTGAGAGTGAATGTGTGTGTGATTGAGGCCCTGTGACAGACTGGCGACCTGTCCAGGGTGTACCCCGCCTTCGGCCTTCAGTAGCCGGGTTAGGCTCCGGCACCCCCGCGACCCCAAAAAGGGACAGAGCGGTCAGGAAAATGGATGGATGGATAGTTGTTATCGCAACATCGCGACTTATGTGCAACTTTTAAATCTGAAGGAGCTGCAAGAATTTCCCAGGAGGAGAGTGCTGATGAAGAACACGTAGCCCCTCCGCGACACACGCACACACATAGGCGCTCGTACTCCCTCACACGTGTACACACTCATGGGTGCGCACACTCACAGGCGCTGACACACTCACAGGCGCTCACACTCACAGCGAGCCTGCATGAAGAAATGTCATCCACTCTGCATTTCTAAATGTAGGCCTAACAGACCATTTTTTTAATTTTTTGCAACAATTAATATTTTGACGAGTGTGAATAGTTTTTTTACAGATTCACAAAGAATCATAACATCCTTTCCCTTAAATAGAGCTCCCACAATCAATTATTTTAATAGTTGACTAATCACTGATTATTTTTACCGATTAGTCGAATAATTGGGTCTTGCATAAGGAGGATGTAAAGCACACATTTTACCTATCATTAGCTTTAAACTAACTAAAAATAAAAACAATTAAAATTATAGTTTATTAAACTTTTATTGATGTCCTTTCATCAGTTTCTGGTATTAAAAGGTTTAATCAAATGAGGTCTGCATCCGAAACAAGGAACTATTTTTTAGAAAAGATAAAGTTTTTGGTCTCACTGACTCAAATATATATATATATAAAGCATTTTTAGGATATGAACGCTCACACCTTTGTTCAAATTTAATACACTCAATATGTAGTAATGACTAATTGACTATTATATTAGTCGTTGACTATTTTAATAGTCGATTAGTCGTCGATTAGTCGACTATTCATGGCAGCTCTACTCTTAAATAATCATGATGCTCCAGCGACTCTGTGACAGTACAGGATATTATGGGTTAAATATATTCTAAATATTGGAAATTCTCACTCAAAATGTATAAAATCAATCCTGTAAATTGACAGATTTGTGTACTTATAAAATAGTTTTATGTTATATGTGTGGTAGATTGTGTTTGGCTTATTTCAGGTAAAAATGTTCTATATTTAGGATTTATTTGTTATATCTCATGAATACCTACGATTTTTTTTTCCTTTTTAAGAAAGTAGAGGCTTCTTGCTCCCGTTTTCACATGTTTTGTACCTGAGTGTTCCATACCATAATGTACTGTGAAGCAGAAACCGGCAAACATTAATTGTTTTTGTCACAGAGTAGCTGCAGCAAACTTTCCCGCTCGTTCACTGTCACCGAGTCAAACTTGGCATCGTGCATCACTGTCACCGTGCCAAACATATTTCCTCTGTGCTGGAACGTGGAGAGACTGAGAAGCTCAGTGAGAAGGCGCTCAGACTCACAAACCTCAGCTCTGATGTGACCAGATTACACCCTCTGCACTTTGATTGACTAGAATATTCTGCGTCAGACAGGAGATTGACAGCCCGCCTGCAAATAGGGTTGTTTATTTAAAAAAAATGCAGCTTACCAGCTGTTTTTGGTTCAGTGCATCCAGTTTAATTATTTTTCCATATGTCAGTCTTGTTGATATGAAAAAGCCAAGCCACAGCATCCGGGGAAGTGATTAGTCCAGACAAAGCCGTCCTCCTTGACTTGCTTTCTGTTATCCTTCATTACCTTTCTAAACCCAGCTTTTAATGCTGCCCAACGGAGGAAGTCAATTATTGTTTTCTATGAATAAGATGTGTCTGGAAGAGTGGGATTGGTGATGGAGCAGCAGAATTATTCTGGGATGTTATCATAAATTGTTTATTTGCAATGTAGTTTTAGGGCATTAGCAAGTTGTTCTGCGACACAGTTAATTAAGGAAATAAATTATAAGCACATGGGTGGTGCAAACCTGCGGCTTCGTTTTGTTTCCAACAACAGAACTTTAAAACCCACTCCAATGAAAATGGAGTTTTTAACATGTTCTTGTGGCGTTTTTCTGATGTTGGAGGACATGTATGAAAAAATTAAGCTAAAAATAGCATTTATATCAGCTGGATAACTCAAACATTGCTCACCATTTTTGTGAAATCGTTAAAGTTAAGTCAGGATTCTGAAGGGCTGTAAACTAGGGGTGTGTTTTGGCAAGAGTCCGGTAATACGATACATATCCTGTCTCACGATACGATACGTATCATGATATATCCCAAGACTGTACCGCAACAATTTTTCACTTTTTTGTACCTATTCCAAGTATAAACTAAGTAATACACATCTCAGTAACCTTTTATAATACCAACACACTATGAAGCATTAGTTAAGCATGAATTAACACTTAATTAATCCTTTAAAAAAACCTCACTCCTACTTTATTAAGCATTTGCAAATAGCTTATGTGTTTTGTTATTAACGCTTTATTCCT
The DNA here is from genome assembly GCF_002922805.2 of Oryzias melastigma. Taxonomy (NCBI): domain Eukaryota; kingdom Metazoa; phylum Chordata; class Actinopteri; order Beloniformes; family Adrianichthyidae; genus Oryzias; species Oryzias melastigma. The sequence continues at coordinate 22,602,400 of NC_050530.1, read as the reverse complement.
GATTAAAAAGGATTACTATAATGTGTTTCTTAATGGTATGTTAAGACATTTTACTGGAAAAATGTTTCTTGTTATCTTTTCTCAAGTGTAGCTTGTTGTGTAATAAATATTTGTGTGTTGTGTTTCCCTGTTTTGCTCTTTTTTAGCAGGTAACAAAGTCTAATTTACATCTCAAGTGTAAAGACTTTATAAGACATAAATAGTCCTCATTTTAGATAAGTTCACAAAAACGAATTAAATTAAATTAACAAGTACTAAATGTTTTATAACTACATGAATTCAACTAGAGTTACAGCAGGAATATTAATTTATAAATGATTTATTAACAGATAAACAGTACATGCCTAAAAATGTGGATAGTACCAGATAGTAACCAGAATGTATTTAAAATAAATAAATAAACAAATAAATAAAATAAGCAGTTATTTACTTCAATTTTGTATTACTTCTATGTCCCTTTAGGGGCTTCAAAACTATCTGGTGTGCACCAGATAATTTCTGGCTACTATCTGGTACGCATCAGATACTATCTGGCTACTATCTGGTACGCATCAGATACTATCCAGCTACTATTTGGTATGCATCAAATACCATCTGACTACTATCTGGTACGCACCACATACTATCTGGCTACTATCTGGTACGCATCAGATACTATCTGGCTACTACCTGGTACGCATCAGATACTATCTGGCTACTATCTGGTATGCATCAGATACTATCTGGCTACTATCTGGTACGCATCAGATACTATCCAGCTACTATCTGGTATGCATCAGATACTATCTGGCTACTATCTGGTATGCATCAGATACTATCCAGCTACTATCTGGTACGCATCAGATACTATCCAGCTACTATCTGGTACGCATCAGATACTATCCAGCTACTATCTGGGATGCATCAGATACTATCCAGCTACTATCTGGTACGCATCAGATACTATCTGGCTACTATCTGGTACGCATCAGATACTATCTGGCTACTATTTGGTATGCATCAGATACTATCTGGTGTGCACCACATAGTAGCCAGAGAGTACCAGAAAACACACAAAACAATTTTTTTACTTCTTTTATTTTTTTTTTTTTACTTTGACGTCCCTTTAGGGGCTCCATATACAGTATATTGTGTTTTTTGCATTGGTATTTTTATATGGGTTTATTAAAAAAATTAGAAGATGAAATGGTAAAATTATTTTCCCACTTGCTTGAGACGTGTTCTTTGGAGCGTCAAAAAGCAGTAATTAAAGTTATGTATGTTGTTTATGGCCTTCTAAAATAGGTTTTCCATTCCTATTAAAGAAATAAAAAATATGCTTTTGTTTACCTCAATAATTTATTTTTATATGTAATCTAATTGACTCTTTGGTAAAATTAACGTAGTTTATTTGAAAAAAAAATCACTTTGTTGCAACAAGTAATGTTTATTTTATTCTATCAGTGAAATAATTACAATTGTGAAGCTTTGACTCACTTTGGTTTTTTAGACTAAAAACAGCAACAAGTAGCAGGTTGTGAGTAACGGCGTGTTCTTTTGGAGTTGCTGCTTTGGTTGAAATGCGTCACTAGTTTGCTGCTAGCAGTATTTCATGTGAGCTACAGCAAAGGCTCTCAGACATGCTAAAAATAAATTGATAATAAAGTACTTTATGTACAAAAACTAATGAGGACAGGTTCATGGTGTGGCAGATGGAGATCTCACAGTCTCCTCACACGTATTTTCTTCCAGTTAGTTCTGGATTCATTGCTGGTTACCAATGGAATTGTATCAGCTCATCTGCAGTAGATTTGAGTTCATTTAGTTGAAAAGCAAAAGAAACTGGGGTGAACATCTGTTGGGGTTGAACAGATTAAATCAGAGGAGAAATTGACAATCAGTTGTGAAGTTGGTTCTCTGATGTGTGTAAACACTTAAAGAATACAAATTGTATTTTTTAACATGTTCTTGTAGAGTTAGGCTCATCATTTAATTTCTGAGTATTTTTTGGGTCAAATTGTTGAGAATCAGGAGTAGACAAAAAGAAAATGCTGTTGGAAATAGCTTGTAAGTGTGAGGTAGAAGCTGCTACGTCAAGCCACCTGATCTTTACTGGTAGACTTTGCAACACACACAGATTAACATTACAGGAAAATATATATATATATATATAAACAGTTTACACATTAAGAAACTTGAAGATGAACATAAATCTTGCTTTCATTTGTTGATCACTTTATAAAAGTGTTGAGTAATGAAAAGATTTTGTATTTTTGCAACCACATTTTTAAGTGTGTTAACACACTTTTAGAGCCGGCCTATTCCCTTATAAATATAGTTGAACACAACTTTGTGGGTAAGATTTTCTCAGTTGATTGTAATTTAGGAGGAAGCAAAAGATTTGATTTAAAAAAAAATAAAATTTAGAAAAATATATATTTTAATGAAACTGAAGAAATATGTAAATATTGTGACTGAAAACATTTGTGATTTGAGAAGGTACAAGAAGAGTCAATGTTTTGATAATTAAAGCCTTTTAGATTATAAAATAGTACCCCCTCCAGGAAGCGACTGCTCCGCCCCCATAATGACTTTCTCCGTAAAGCTAGCGTGAGCCCTCCACCCCCGGCTCGTGCAGTCGTGCAGACGCCGGCTGTCTGTGTTGTGAGCCAGTTAAGCGATGTTAAAGAAACCTTCATTTGATTTAGCATTTAAACTTCGTGAAGAAAATTCTGGTGAGGAATCTGAACGACATGTTGGGTTGAATCCTGAACGTATCTGAGAATGGCCCAGGCAGACGGGTGATACTAGGAAAACAGCAGGAGAAAAGGAACCGACTATTTTCTGGTGGAGAAAGGGAGAAGTCTATTTCCTGGTGGACAAAGGGAGCAGACTATTTTTAGTGGAAAAAGGGAGCAGACTATTTTTAGTGGAGAAAGGGAGCAGACTATTTCCTGGTGGATAACCGAAGCAACAAATTGGGAGAACTGGTTTGAACATGGATTATTAAGCAAAGGCAGAAATGTGCATCTGAAAATGATTTTTGATATGAAGATTAATGATGCGTCAAAGAGAAAAGAAACATTCACAGCCAGTGCTAATCAGAACAACGTTCTCATCATAAATTCTGAATAATCATCTGGTGTTGTCTGCATTTTTTGACCAAATTTTACCACAAAACCCATTTACCATCACCATTCTGCTCAGAGATCGAGGCGTTTTACTTCCGGGTTTGAAAAGAGTTCACAAAAATAACTCTTATTTCACAAATAATTTGTTTTTTAGTGTTCCAAAGATATGATCATATATATGGATATGGTTTACTCTGATAGACTGAAGAAAAGCATGGAATGGCCCCTTTAAGTCTTTCGAATGAATAGTTTTGTGCAGATAGTGATAAAAACATGTTTGTTAAGCAGGTTTAGCACTATGAAACACAGATGCATGTGAATATTCCTAATTATCATGAGATTATAGGTTAATTTATGATAATCTCTGTTGAAGATGACTGCATTTTTCCATAACAATAGTTTGTTTGGGGGTTTGTGCTGAGCTGTTTGCTCTGAAGAACAGCAGGCAGAGCTTTGCATAACACCAACATCTGGTAAATCTGGAATAAAAACACATATTTCAAAGTAATAAAATAATAATTAATGGTTGTGTAAACTTGGAAGATGTGTATTTAACACTTTTTTTCTGGAAACATTTGGGCGTTTCTTAACACTTTTGGTGAAGTGTCTGAACATGAAGATTCAATTGTGATAATAAAACACATTTTTATCCATATGTTGTTTATCTTGAGCGTTTTAGGCTGCTCTGGTGTAGGTCAAACTGGACTTTGGAGCTCAGGAGATTTTGTTTCCTTCCAGTTTAAAAGCTGTTCAAATCCCTGTTGGAGTCTTCCATACAATTTGCATCTTTTATCCACACCTGCATGCTTGTTCTTCAGACTTTTCATTCCTGCCGCAGTCTAAACGAATGAGGCTGATTGGCGATACATAATTTACAGAAGTTCTGTCTCTAAAGGGGCCTGTGGTAGAGTGGTGGCCCATCCATCACAGTGACACTGAAATTAAATGAGGTATGTAAAAAAATCTGATTTTAAAAAGTTTTTTTTTGTAGATCACAGTGGTAAAACGGTACAGAAGAGGTTCACATTAAAGGCAGCAGAACTCCTGAGGCAATGCAGCTCCCACTTTAGGGAACAATCTTCAGCCCCAAATCACTTCTCTGCAGCTTAAATCCTTCCACACTGTTGCCATTAGCAGAAGGTTTTGATTGACAGCGGCCTCCTAATGGGAGCAAAGCATTTCAGCTACAAACTGAAGGTCAGGTTCAGGGGAGGTGGCACAGCTGACCTGCTGGCTAAGCACTCCTCTGAATGTCCAATATCTAAGTGTTAATAAGGTCCAGGAGAGAGTAGGGCCCGGGCCAAGGCACTCATTAGCAAGGAGAGGGAGATCAGAACAGATTTCTGAGCAGGCGTTTGGTTCCCACGCCCCGTCTCTGGAGCATGTTCCACTGAATATGCAGGAAGGTCCAGAATGAGGACAGAGGTGAATATCTGTGCTAATACCCAAAAGAGCAGCACTTTCTGCTGCTGCCCAGTTTGGGGATGACAGGTTATTGGCTGGTAAGTGCAAGTGACATTTCTCTTTAATGATTCCTTTGGAGTCGAGTTGGAAACCAAAGGAGCTTGGTCAGCTGATTGTTAGTAGGTTGGGCTTAAAATGACGGAATAGGTCAGGAGTCTGCCACATGAGGCTCTTTTACTCCTCCATACTGGCTCTAAGGATAAAGAACGGATATATTTATGTGTGTGTGTGTGTTTTATATATATATATGGATTATATATATTATCTATATATGTATATATATATATATATATATATATATATATATATATATATATATATATATATATATATACATATATTGTAAGGGTTACTAAATTCGTATTTATCTTATTTAGATTAGTTACATTTATAAAATAAACAACTGGTATGTCAGGATTTTTACATCCTTGCTGACCTTCAGAGGCCTTCAGTTTTCAAATATTAAACAAAACTTTGTTAAAAAGTCTGATCTTTATGATTTAAAGAACGTATTATCTTATGCTGCACAACAATGGTTACTAGCTGTCCGGAGTTACACTGGGATGATCCTGTTTGGTACAGAGTGTCTTTTATTTTAAAAAATAAATCATGAGATTCTGTCAGAAGTCAAAAACAATTTCACATTTTGAGAAAGTGGTAGTTTCCTTTTAAATTTCTGTTTGCATTAATGTAAAAAAATAAATATAATTTATATTTATTATAAATTTATAATTTAAAAAAACAATGTAATTAAAGTGTAGAATAAGATTTTCTGGCTCCTTTTAAAGGTGCATTCACACCAAACATGATTCGCGCGACAAATTTGTGAGCCCCGCCCCTCTTTCGCAGCGTAGTTAATTCTCTGCTCGCTGTGTTCCTCACGCCGCTGCCTCATGTGGGAGGAGCTACCATCTCTGTCTGTGGATATCTCACTTAGAATGAATTGGAGGCAAATTAGATTTATTTATTGTGAGGACTGCAACAAAAAACTACAAAGAAATGAAATCCTTCAAAGATTTTCTCCTTACTGGGCTTTGATCTCACTCTGGGGGTGTGTCTGGGTGACAGCCGCTTCCGCAGTGTCTCTGTGACTGAGTTTGAAGGCTGTCCTGCATTGACCCAAGAGGGAGGGAAACAGAGTATCTTTTTTTATTATTGTCTCGAGGAAAATACGTCAAATATTGCAGTTCAGGCAACCCGAGCAGGCTGTCTGTTTCCCAGCGTATTGAGCGAGCTCTGCTCCAGGGAGGCTGGCTGCAGCCAGAGAACTGCCACGCTGTCATGGAGCAAAACGTTCCTATTAGATTAGTATTCTACCAGCTAATCAGGTCACTGAAAACGTCACGTGCCCAAAGCTGAGTTCCTGATTGGCAGATGTGACGTGGCAACCTGTCAAACTTCAAGTATATACATTTTGGGTGCGCCTCCCGATTCACGCCTTGTCTCTGAAATTGAGGTGCTGGCAGACTTTCCCGCTGCGCATGTCGCTCAAATCGTGCCGCTGGGCTTCAGTTCACCTCAGAGCTCGCATGTACCATTGACTTAACAATGAAACTGACCGCCTTCGCCGTGCGAATCGTGTTCGGTGTGAATGCACCTTAAGACTTGATCAGTAAAAAACAGGCTTACTTGTTACTGTTAAAGTTTGCAGACCCCTTGAATAGATTATTGAAAAGTAAACTCTATTACTGTATTTTTTGGAGAACACAGTAAGTCTGCTTTTTTTTTTTTTACTTAGTGTGGCCAGAGGTGTGATTTACATGGGATTTAAAAAAATCAACAACCACTAGAGGGCACTGTAGGTGTGTGTATCAGTATTTGCTACTGACAACAATGCAGAAGAAGATGTGCCACTCAGTCTTCTTAATGCCGGGCTTGGCGAAATTGTTCCAAAGCGACACAAAGAATTCAACAGATCCTTTGATTTGAATTAATATACAGTCCCATTAGATGTCATGCACCTTAGTATGTGAAATTTGTTCTCCGCACTTGAGCAGTTTAACCCCCAGTCCAACCCCTTAATGCTGAGTGTCTAACAGAGTGGCACTGGGTCCCAGTTTTTGAAGTCCTTGAAATGACTTGACCTGGATTTGAACTCACGATCTTCTAGTCTCAGGCCAGACACTCATCCACAAAGCTACTGATAAAGAAAATGTAGTTAACTTGCTAGCATGTTCTTTATGCTATGGTTATCTTAACAATCGTTAATAAGTAGCACTAATATACTAGATTCCTCCCATGTTTCATGAAGCTAAATAAGCATCGGTGTGTTATGCTACATTCACACCGGGCTTGAAAATACACATTCAAGTAACCACTTTCAATCAAAAGTTTATGTGAACGCACATACATGTTCGATTCCGGCTTCCACTTTTTAAAACTCTCATGTTCACGCGTCATTACGCAAGTTTGTTTTTTGAGCTCTATATACAAAACATGAAGGGGTTAAAAGTTAAACCAGTTGAAACAACAAATAAGATGATAAAAGACAACCACTTATTCTTTCAAAGGAGATCTGGGAATACTGATGTTTTAAATAAGAAAGTGTAAGTAAACAACCAAAAACATTTTCAATTAATTATAAATCAGTCCATACTATATACTATCTTTGAAAAGATTGCATCAATTATTTTGTTTTTTCTTTTTAGTGCTTGGTTCTGAAGTTTGCAGCAGTTGTGAGGAGCATCTCTCTGATAACAGTACATATCTCCAAACTGAAATGAAGTTCAGCTTTCTCCTTCAAACTTTTGAAGATGGAGAAGAGATTGAGAAAAGCAACATAATAGAAAAAGGAAACTAATTCACAGAAAAAGTTCCAAAAGTTGTAGGTCTACAGCAGGGCTCTAGCATCTTGGTTCAGGGTCACTCAGGTCACCTGAACTATAAGATTCTTCTGGAATAAAAGTTTCAGTTCAAGTCGAGATCACAGAGGAATCAAAGAGTGAACTCAAATCAGCCGTTTGAGGTGTTTTAATCACCAGTGTTAACATCACAGACGGAGGTGTGAAAAGCAGATGGAGTTCTGCAGGCCTGTGGGAGGGTAGAAAATAAAGTTTCTAAAGCTAAATGCATATTTGAATCTTTCTGCTAAGGTCTGTCTTGCAAAGCAACCTGTTGTTTGTGGTTTAGTTTATGTGCAGATGAATGCTGAGCAGTTTTGAGCAGTTGATATGAGACGCAGGGTGTTAGGTAACTGACATCTTTGTAAATCGGGGGTCAAAAGTACTGTAGTGCTAGAGCATAAACAACCTGATGTAAGTTGAACTTCAGATCTTGGTGTGAATTTTCTCGCATCTGACATAATGGTTTTGATATTTCTAATTTTAATTTCCTTTTGTGCATGCATGGACACATAAGACTAAACAGAGCAAACCCCAAAAATACATAAACGCCGCGTTAAATCCACTATTATACTTATCATATTTTCCACACTAAAGCGCACTTAAATATCTTTTTCTCAAAAGTGAGTGTGCCTAATTATCTGGAGCGCCTTGTATATGGCTTCATTCTGGTTGTGTTTACACATGTTGGAGCAATTTTTAGAGGTACATGACGCTCTGTTAAAATATTTGGTTGGGTTGTAAATACGCTAACAGGGTTGGCATGTTGCGATGTGTCTTGTGTTGCAAGCAAGGTTGGGAGTTATAACTATTGTGACTATGCTAACACAGCATATTGCGATGTCAGTGACTTGCATTGCAAGCAACATTGGGAGTTATAGGTATTGTGAATATGCTATGATGGATATGCTAACACAGCTAGCATATTGCGATGTTGGTCTTGTGTTGCGAGCAGCATTGGGAGTTATAGGTATTGTAAATACGCAAACATGGCAAGCATGATGCGTTGTCGGTGTCTTGTGTTCCAAGCAAGGTTGGGAGTTATAGGTATTGTGACTATGCTAACAAGGCTAGCATATTGCGATGTTGGTCTTGCGTTGCAAGCAACATTGGGAGTAATAGGTATTGTGAACACCATAATGTGGCTAACATTTGAAACACGACTAACATGTGGCATGTCACAAACAAGTTCTAGAATGAGTGTTGATGCAATTAATAAAGTCTAATTGACTGATGGGCTTTCAGTATCTCTGACATTTTTTGCCTCATTTCATTTGCCCTATTACTCTTCATCTCCGCTCCCGGAGATACACCTCAGCACCGTAGCACCTCCTTCAGACACAAAAAATTCATGCAAGCCTCTTTAGTTTTTGTGTCAAACTGGGAGAGCCATGTGACTAAAAAGAAAATCATCGATAACGTGAAACCGCGAATAATAAAATACAAATAAGCAGGGAAACACTGTAGACCGTTCATTGACAGTGCACCTTATAATCCAGTGTGCCCTAGTGTTGAGCATACTTTAATTAACTCTTGAGCTTCAAGGTCCTGTGCAGACACTTGGGCAGGCAAAGTGGAAACTGACCCGCATTAACATAAAACTACTACTACGATACTTGATCCTAGACTCGTGTCTTAGCTGACCGTTACGACATAAAGCATCGTACTTGGTACGCACATTTCACCCACTGAGCACAGAAACATGTAAGGAGGAAAACAGGTAAAAAAAAAAAAAGATAGAAAAGCAGTTCCTCAACTGTAACAAAATGCATGGTTGTGAAACTGGCTTGGTAAAAATTGCCACCAAAGAAGAAACATGTGGAGGTCAGTGAATGACAAGCATCCTGAACCTCCTGACAAGGCTCCTGGGTTTCCTAAAGATCAACGCCACTTTCAGATACAACGCAGTCAATTACAGTGATGTGAAAGACAGAGAAAATGACAGTTGGGAGACAGCTCTCTTATCTTTGTCCTTCTGCTGTGGCCCCTTCGGAACAAGTGAAGCCACTTTGGAGAAGGGAAAGAGAAAGACAAAGACACCAACATGCAAGAAATTCTGTCCAGAAATAACATCTGAGTGAGAAGGTACGCCGCTAACATGGATTGCGATAGAAGTAGGTCGTAAAATGGCAGGAGAATATTTAAGTGAAGTTGAAAGCAGCAAGCAGGTAGTGGGGTGTACAACAGAATGACAAGGCTGCTGTGATGTTTGTCGGGGCGCTGCAGTGTATGTTAATGCATGGCTTCAATGGAGACGCTGGCCGCTGCACAGCGTGCCAACTTTTATTGGCGCTCATTAAAGTAAGCAGACATATTTTATGCATCAGTTGGACTGCAAGGACTTCCTCTTGCTAATTTCTCTCCTTTAGACTCCTCATCATCTTTGATCAGCACAGTGCTTTCCTTAACCAGCCGGCATGTGCTGAAGCATCACATCTCCAATCTGCTTTTTGAGGTTTTTTAGCAAACTCAGGATTTCATATCTGTGCTTAATGGGAGTGTGTAATGTATTAGACCCTTCTTCAGTTTGTTTAACTAGGATCCTTTTTAGAAGCAAATAACGGAGGTAGAGCTTCTCTCTAACAGAGAACATCTATCATCCTGTAGACAACAAATAGGAGTTTAGAAGATTTATTTCCTGCCCTCCACCTCCTCCTCTGGGTTAGAAAACAACTTTTATTGCCAAAGTTTGGAAGTTTATAATCTTAAACCCAAATTCAAAAAAACAGTCTAAATGTTTTGGTTGTTTTTTTCGAATATATGTTAGACAAAAAGTATTAAAATAATACGATGCACTATTTTAAATTTAATTTGAATGAAAAAATGTAAAAAAAAAAAAAAATCAACACTAAATAATCTATAAAATGTAGTGGATCCAGGTTTTAAAATGATAAAGCTTTTTGTGGTACCAGCATCAAATTAATCATGGATGTACCATATCATCCCCTATACACACACACACGCCCACACACACAAACTTATATATGGAGTTAAGAGACTGCATTTTGTTCAAAAAAGCCCATATTGTTGAGACTGGGGAAAATGGACATTGAATATTTTTGTAGCAATGTGAGTGTATGGACACCAACTTTACAAAAGGCCACCATTTTTGTTTTTTTTCCATGGCTCCACTAATGTGATATCCTACTATAGATCTCAGGATATAGTGTCAGGAATCAGGGTCAAAGGTTTTCCTAAGTTTAGGTTTCAGCCAGGTTGGTCCATTTACTTGGATGGAGCCATGTTGTTGTAAAGCTGCAGTTTGTGGTTGTAATGCTGAAATAAATTATGCCTCCCTAGAAATATGTCCATCAGAGGTCTGTAGATGTTGCTTTAAAATCTTTTTTTTTCACAAACAACCCAACTATTTATGCACTTAACTCACCCATTAGTGGCAATCTGGCTTTGAACTGAATGCTTGGAATTTCCTTCAAGGTCTCCCTTGGAAGTCTATCTCCTCTTCAGCCTGGAGGACATGGTGTTTGTGTTCTCCAAAGATGGACGCTTGAATTGAAGCCTCACTATGAACATGGATTTCATGTTTCAAAAGATGACATTAGCAGCAGGATTAGGTTTTAGCATATTTCTAGCTCCGGAACACTGAAGCTATTTATTCATCTTTACAGTTGTAGTAACTAGCTTGAATCCACTTATTTTTAGTTTTTGTTTTCAAATGTGGCCAGTCCACACTCGCTGTCATCTAAGATACAAGCAACAGAATTTGCAAACTAATTTTAAAAGTAGAAGTTTCACTTTAAAGTAGAACCCCTATGTGTGTCAGTCAAGTGTTTTCAAGATGTCTTTAACCCTTTATCGCCAGAGCTGACACAGGTGAAACTTGTCAACTCAAGCTCTTTGACATACTGTAACTCTTCAAGAGTTTACACAATAAACATGAATTGGCTGATTTTGATGCGGGAAAAATAAGTGTTTTACAAAATGCCGCAAAGTTGCTTTTCTCTGCTTCAGAATCAGCTGGAATTACATTAACTGGGTAAACGGCTGCAGAGTTACAATAGTCAAAAGAATGTCAAAACACTGGAGCTTTAAAGTGGTTTAAGTATTAGGTGTTTGTTTGAGTGTTGACTAGACCTAATAGAAGAGCAAAAGTCCTTTAAAAACCTCCAAACTGCTTCTAAGCTTGTATCTCTTTCTAGGCCAACACTCATCTAAAAACCCACAAATGACTCAAGCAGTAGGAAGAAATGCTGATGTCAAACCAACAATAAAAAAAAATTGCACCAACAAGTTATTTTACAAATAAATGGTTACTGAATATTTCTTCTAAATGTTTCTTTTATTTGCTCATTTGTGAATCAGTTCTTGTCGTTTAACCTTTTGTAAATGTATCTGTTAGTAATTCAAATGAAGTCAGCTTCAATGACTCAGACGGTAAGATCATTGATGCACAAATACCTCAAATAAAAATGAACAACCGCTGATGAAACTGCTGTTTAAAATAGCATCTAACAAAAAGTTTTTGAAGCCAAGATCATGACTAAGGAATGCAGAACTGTGTGCACAAATACTTTTGCACTTGCTATTGGTTTGTATAAAAGGGTGATATAATCAGAAGGATTGTGCGAGGGGAAAAACCACAGACTTAAAAGAAGGACTTTGGGTTCACATAGAATCGTTGATGGTAAAGCATTGCAATGGAGGGTAAAATCAAGAGTAAATAACATGGTGCTACTGGAAGAAACAACTTAAAAATGGTCAGATATCTAAGACCCTTGACATGGCTGCCCTTAAGGGTGGATTTGGGCAGTATGTTTTTGAAATATGGGCAGATACATCGGAGACACCCAGGCTGTTTGCAGGAAATGTTAAGATTTTAGTATGTTCATGCATATTTTTTTTTTACAAGTATGTTGAAGTAAACACTTACTTAAGTAGGGGTCAGTGAGGGTGAAGTAGGTGAGATGCAGGTGTGTCATACAGGTTTTTCTTTTATTTTCAGTCTCCCTGAACCATGTGGACTGTACAAGGAGCCTGTTAGAGCTGTTTAAGTAAAAGGTTTGTGCTCCTAGTGCATATACTGTGAATGCAGCCTGTTAGAAATTAGGAAATTAGATAATCAGAATGTAGTTTGTGTGGACATTCAACGGTTGTCTTACAAGCAGTTACAAACCACGTGCATCTCCCCGTATGTCTTAAATGCATGTAATTTAAAGTATCCTTTCCACGATATACTTTCCACTGACACAATTGTATGTTCAATTTTCTTGAAGTGTAAAACTCAAGATAACTACAAGACTCAATGGCATTCCATTTAAAATGTAGCCGCTCATGTCTATGACTCTCCACAGCCCCAGACAAGCTAAAAACACGCGGCACCCGTCAAACGAGTCAAATGTCGTATGCGCTTCAGTATGTGTCAGGAATCAGCGCTCTGTCTCCCCCTCTGGTCACTGGCGGGAGCCATCTCCAGAGTGCTGACTGCACTACATCTCCCAGCAACCCCAGCGCACAGTTCCTGGATACTGCTCAGCTGATTCTTCTTTGCCAATCACCCACAGCACACTTAATCACAGAGCGTCACTTAGTGCGAAGTATTGTTTGAGCCACCCTGCCTGCAAGCGATTCTATATGGACATGATCTTCTCTTCCTGAGTTTATGATTGCCTGCTGCCTGCCCTGACCCTCGCCTGGACTCTACTCTCTTCTTGGATGATCCCATGCTGGTGATTGACCTCTCCCTGTCTGACCCTGATCTTTTAGATGTACTTGGTTCTTGTCTGAACTAATAAATCTGCTGCATGTGGAACCAGCTGTCTGCCCGTTTGTGACAGTATACGTCCAAAGAAAAGGAAACAAAAGAACAGCACAGCACAACCTCCGCTACTTCTACTCTACTTCAACAAAAGCCATATAAGAAGCCGTTCTTCACTACCTTTGAATGAAAATGCATCATTTGAAACTCTAGCCAAATATTTAGCCGCATGCTTAAACCGTGACATTGTTCATCTTAAATCCGTGTCCTTCACTGCGTTGCCGTGAGAGGAGCTGTAGAATATAAACACTCCTGCTAAGGTCATTTTGAGGATACTTTAGCAAGTGTTTTAGGTGAGCCTGCTAATGCTGATGTTGTCTTTGACATGTTTGACCTCAAGCAGCTTCATACCCACCACCCCACAATGCAAAGCCCCACTCTCATCTGTAATCTATTATTCACAACAAGGAAGCAGAGACAGAGACTGGAAAAGTCTGATAACTTTCTGCTGCTTTTCTCCACATTTCCCACCCTTCTCCTGCTATTATCCAGAGGCCATTGTGTGGGAAAACAAATGGAATGATTGCCTTTTGTTGTATAGCAGAGGAGAAATTTTTGTATTGTGTGCAGAATTTGAATGTAGACTTGCCATTCAGAGCACACCAGTTTATGGCTGCCAGTCGCATTGTTCAAATAATGATGCGTGTGAGAGATCAAATTAAAATTTATCAGCTGTGAGCTGGCATCCATCTCAAAATCTATTTCCAGCATATAAAAAATTAAAAAGGCAAATGGGGAGCTGGTGTTTTGAGTGTGGTGCTAATTTACTTCGTCCGTCTTGCTTTTTTCCTTTTATTGATTTTGGACCAGGCCAACTCCAAAATGTATTTATGGTTAGTAAGCCCAGGCGGAAAATGGCTCTTTAATGTCGATTCCAACACTTAAGTTAATACATGGACATTTCTACTTGGCTGAGCTGCTTAAAATTCATAACTGCTCAGAAGCAGGCACCTGATTTAATGGCTGACGATAATGTTAAAGACCCACTCCGATTGTCTTTTGATCTATTATAAAAGTGTTCTCAACGGTCTTTTAATTAATGCAATTTTTAGCATAAATAAAAAGAAAATAACCTGTGTCATCTTTTTAGGACATAGTTTCTGCAGAGCGGCAGGAGTTTGTTAGAAATTCTTGTCGGTTCTCAGTTCTCTCAGTTTTCTGTTTAAACGTGATGCACATCCAGGAAGGTTTGAACGCAGGTTTTTGAATGTTCTTTTAGCATACAGTGTTTACACTGGGCTGTTGTTACTCGATACTAACACACGCACTCACAGTTGGAAGAGCTCTGGTGTGAAGGCGAGGCCTCCTTTCAGTATCGTGGTCCTCCGTTATGAAACAGTTTACCTGAAAGTTTCTGGCTCTGTGGAGATTTTTAAAGTAAATTAATGACACATCTATTCTAAGATTTTACATAACATTTTTATGTTTTTACCTTGTCTATCTTTTAATCTATGCGGTGCCTCCTCAAATTTTAGCCACAGCGTTTCCTTTATTTTCTATTTTTATGTCAGTTTTATAGTTGTTGCTTTTCATCTACTGTATGTTATGACTTTTTGTTGTTTTAGCTAATGTTGATACATGTCTTTTTTGTTCAGTACCTTGTGTTCAATAGCATGTTAAAGAGGTGTACTGTGTAAGTTAAATGATTGGCTAATTGGTTGATTTATTGACTGAATGTCCCATATAAATAAAGTGATTGATTGACAGATGTGCCTCTTTAAAGGGTCCATAACACGATTTTCTTAAGGCTTTCAGAGTGAATTATATCCATTTATATAATCAAATATTACCTTTGGAACACTAAAAAGCAAATTATTTATGAAACATGAGA
The DNA here is from genome assembly GCF_002922805.2 of Oryzias melastigma. Taxonomy (NCBI): domain Eukaryota; kingdom Metazoa; phylum Chordata; class Actinopteri; order Beloniformes; family Adrianichthyidae; genus Oryzias; species Oryzias melastigma. The sequence continues at coordinate 22,587,382 of NC_050530.1, read as the reverse complement.
TATTTTTGTGAGTTATTTTCTACCCAGAAGTAAAACAACTCGATTCCTGAAGCTCCGCCTCACGCTGCGTGTGGGTGCTGCCCTTTTAATGATGTCACCCTAGAGGCACAAACTGCAATTATTCATTTTTGATCCTTTATGATCGACTTTCAAACAGTTTTAGCACTTCTGTAAATTAAAATGAACGGCATCCATACATCGCTACCAGATCCGAGTCTCTCATTGGTCCGAGTTCAACTGGTTTAGCTTTCAGTGCATGTTCAGTGATTACGCGTTTTGTACGTAGAGCCTGAAATCAGTCGTAAAAACATGTGTAGGTCAGTTTTGAAAACATAAGCCTGAAGCGCATACAATCTTTTTCAGGCAGCATTATTTTATCTACTTCTGATTCACAAATTTGAACAAATAAATACTCAGAAATGCCATTCGATACGTCTTCCATCATAACAAAAATTCCTCAAAAACACATTAAAAGCACGGTTTTCTTCAGGGTGGGTTATTAACCACATTTGGAGCACGCATTCACTATGAAATGAGCCTTTAAAACACAGAGCTGTTCTGTGTTGCAGTCTATCATTAACACCGCTGTTTCATGGGAGTGTGTATTTCCATGGAAAATCGCACTCCAATGAAAATGCAGACGCCACAACAATAAGCGACCTGTCTCTCCTTGCAGATGCAGACAAATGACTCTCACTATTGTGATAATCAGTAATCATTAGCAATTTACATTGAATAATTGCTTTCATGTGCAACAAAAACAATTTGTTAATCAGAGGATAAGCCCACTTGAACTCATTGGGTGAGCTGGGAGGAGTGGTGGACGCTCTTCTCCATCTCATACATAACACGCCGGGCCGTGTTTCTTCTTCTCCTTCAAGAACTTGTTTTTTTCATCTTCTGCTGTGTTTCGCTCAACATGCAACGCTGGATGATGGGCTCGGCTTCCTGTCAAGCTGGCATTAGACTCCAATTTGAAAAATCACACACGACGTGAGAGACCTGCCATGCTGAGAGGGGGCTCTGCCGGTCTGATGAAGCCCCCCCCACCACCAACAGGACGCTGCAGAGCGCCGTCTACATCTCAAAGCTGTCACTTCCTCCGCTCCTCCATTCCCCTGCTGCACATTACCGCGCAGCATTCCCTGCCCTCTCTGACCAGAATACCAAATTGGCTGTACCTCGTTGCCTCACTCGCCGGGGCAGGTCCTGTGAACTCGCTGGGTGCTTGAATTACAATCGCTATAGTCTACAGGTATTCAATCTCGTAGTTCAGACTGTGGGGTAATAGACATGAGGGAGGGGGGCTGAGGTATTATAATTGAAAGGCCCCTTCAATAGCGATAAATAATGAAGTTTCCCTCGGGGCCATTAAGGCCTGGGAGAAGGAGTGTGTCAGATGGAGGAGGGTGTTCTTGCACATATCGAGTGAGCCTGTTAACCCCCCGCTGAGTGAGTCACTAAAGGAATATGAGACATGTGTGAAAATACAGACGGGGTGGGGTGAAAGGTGGGGGACGTCGCTCACGCTGGTTCATTATGAATCAACCGGAACAGGTTGGATGTGAGTGAGGGCGGCGCGTTTCTGTTGCAGACGGACAACAACAGCATGGATGCTCGAGCTGCTGCCTGCCAGCTCATCTGCTGCTGTGCTTCTGCAGCCCTCCCATCTCTCTATCTGAAGTAGCTGTGGAGAGCATGAGGAAAAAAACAAGATGTGCATGTTAGAAAACCCTTCAGTTGTTTGGGAGTACATGGTGAATTTCTTAGGTCGGAATCATAAATAAATCTGCCTTTCTTTAACCCTTTCACACCACAACTTTAGCTCTAGTGTTTAAAGTATTCAGATTTCTTGAACTCTTCAACTTCAATGACATAATTCCAGTCGTTTCGGAAGCAGAGAAAAGCAGTTTTCAACACTTCAGCTGGTTTGAAACTATGTGCTCAGGGAGCTTTTATAGCGGAGGGCCAAAATAAGAACTCAGCATTAGACTGGGGGCCGCAGTTAGAGAACCTCTGCCATAGAGCAGAAATTTTGACACAATTTTTCTACGGGCATGCTGCGGGTGACAGACAATACTTACACAACCCATAAGGGTTACCCTACACGGCTAGCCTAGCGTTACGGCGTTATGTAACTTTAAAAGCGAGATAGGAAATCCCACTAAACACGATCACGTTCGACCTCTGCGTTACTGTGAGTCGTTGGGTTCATATTTTTGCGTGATTACTGTAGTTCCTATATAAATGGCGGATTATCGCGTGAACCTAAGAGTTCGGAGCTTCGCGAGGTCGGCAGCAGAGCCTGTGGATGCAGCTAATAGGAGCCATCTGCTGTAGCTAGACCACTACCGCATCGCATCTGATCTGTAACGCTAGCCGTGTGAGCTTAGGGTAAGTAAGGGGGACGTAAGTGAGAGACGGTCACATTGTACACATTTCGAGGGGGCTGTTAGTACAGTTCAAGCGATAAGTGCGTTCCCATTGTGCAGAACTTGCCTGTTAAGAATAAGAAAACATGACAATTAGAGTTAGGGCTGTGGATTGTGCTAAGGTGGTGATCCGATTCGATTCACGAATCAAGTTCCACAATTCATGAATCAAACCGTGATTCTTACTTTTTAATATAATGTTTGTTTCTGTGACTGTTTTTTTACTGGATGTATGAAAAATTTTATATTTGTATTAAATCACCATAATTTATACCTTTATGAAAAATGGGAGATCAGAATCAACAAAACTGATTAAAAAAAACCCACAAAGATTTAGATAGAAATAAATGTTGTCATTTTATTTTATTTTATGTCAACCTTCTGTTTAAGTTCAGCAGTAATATTGTATAAACGACAGAAAAATTAATTATTCAGCTCTTCAACATTTTATGTTCTAAGCTTTTTATTGGTGCAGAGCTTGTATGAAGAAAGTGGTTTTTTTCAGTGGGAGAATCAGCAGATTCTGGTTGATTACATCCGCCTTTCAGCAGCGTGAGGCTGTGTTTCTCCCCTGCGTCAAATGTTGAAGAGTTACCATAACCAAAAGAAAGTTTTAGCTCCAGTGTTAAAGCAAAGTAATGTTTTCAGAAGTTATGTCAGTGAACGGAACTTCAGTCTCAGTTTCTGAACGGAAAAAAAAAGCTCTCGCTAGTCTTATTTTGAAAACCAATGATGTGTTTACTTCCGGTGACAGTCCCGCAGCTCTTTCGGCTTTGTTTTAGTTCGTAATCTTAAAATCCTACATTAGTCTGCATTTCAGAGCAAAAATACTTAGTCCCCAGTACATATTTTCCTACTTTCTACTATATTTATAAAGATTGCAAATCAGCGATCTTGGACTTCGCGAATATTGAAGTTTCAGGAGCAAATCGCAAGTACCCGAGCACCCGGATACTCGTTACAACCCTAATCAGAGAGTAGTTCTTGTGGGCATCATACAAGCACGTATAGGTATCTACACGCGGTCAGTCTGGAGCCAGCAAGGGACCACTCCAATAGTGTAAATGGTCAAAAGGTTTGTTTAGTTCAAAGAGTGTTTGTTACGTCCATGTCGCCATGGCAGTTCCAGTATTGAAGGGACCAATGATAAGTTGGGTTAGTAAACGTAGGAAAGTAAATGGAACTATGGGTGTAGTTTGAAACTGCTCCTGCTGCACCTTCAGACGGTAACCGGCTCACCCTGCCGCACTTTCAAGTTAGGCAAAAAATTAGCCGCCTGCTGCTGTTTCTGACAGATATGAGCTTTTCCGTCCTCTCCCCAACCGAGTGGAGGAGTTTTCTGTGTCTTAATTACCTCACACTTGGCACTGTGCTCTGCAGAGCTGACGGGGGCCGCTGGGACTGGGGGACTCAGCCGAGACGCTCAGACAGCGGTTGGTGAGGGAAGCCAGGGGAGGACGCAGCAGAGAAAAGCCTCCCAGCTATCATGGCTGAGATGACAGAAAGATCTGTGCAGGAGAGGAGGGGTAGACATCCCCAAGGAGGGAGAGAAGAAAGTAGGAGAGCTCGGTTTAGGGAGAACTCCCCGCAGGTGTATGCGACGGAACTGAAGCATCCTCAAACTGGTTAGAAGGGAGGATTTTCTGTGGTCTCTTGGTGTCTCTGGTTTTGGTGCAGCGGCATTCCGGCAACTTTCTTTCATTCTCCAGACCTACAAAGGAACAACAGGAAACTGTTCTTTTTTTCCCCAAAGTCTGAGGTGGATGGAGCTAAAAATAATTATATAAAGCAAAGGGAAATGTAAAATTTGCAGGAAATACTTTGCAGTTTGTAAAAATATTCAATATATTCACTTCTTTCAGTTGGATTTTCGAGAGATTTCCAAAAACACTTTTTCAACACCATTTTTGGTCCCACACCAAAGTAAATGGTATATACTTAAATGGTGCTGTACCATCTTCTTAGATGGCTCAGACTGCTATATAGTCACAGTTCAATTAACCCACACACTGCTGAACACTGGCACTCACCTATAAACAACAGGAGCAAAGTGGGATTCAGTGTCTTGCCCGATGGCCATTCAACGCAAGGGTTAGGCAGGAACTGAACCAGGAATCTTCCGATCAGAGGACAACCGTTTCACCTCTGCACCATGAGCTCCTATCACCTAGAATAGTTTATCTTAGCTTGGACAATGTAGGAAGTTGCTCCACTTTTATTTTGAAACATTTTTGGCCCGTCACAATAAACTTCATCTAGATTTCTTTCCTTACATTGTTACAGAGCTGCTGCAAAATTAATTAAAGTTTATAAAGAATATTAGCTCTTTCATGTTAAACAATCTAAAATAATATGAAATGCAACATTTAAGTAAATCTAGGCTGACGCTGCAAGACAACAATAGCCAGTAACCTCATGGTGCATTCACACCAGGCGCAGCAGGCAAGTTAAAATTCAGATCAGCCGCGTTTCTTTCAACGCCTGTCAAATTTACTGCTTAAAGCCTTGACGCCGCGGAGCAACGGCCAAAGTTGTTCTGGAATTTAGTCGTTGGCACATCATGGAAAACATGGATGGCGTCGAGTGAGGAGCTTGGGTTTATATGTATTTGAGAGCTCTACAGAGAAGCAGGCGAGCACGCCGCTGTTTGTTTTTACCAGATCTTTCAGTCTCTTAGTGCGGGTTCTCCATACAGTGCAGTGGCAGCTGCGCCCGTATTTTGCTGTTTAAACGTTACATCTGTCTGTGGCCCAGTTTGAGCATTAACCCGAGAGGGGAGGAATTAAAAAACAAAATAGGGGAATCTTTTTATTTTTGTTTTAATTGAAATAAGATAAACCCAGGACATAAACATAAGTCCATGAGGCTGCGCCGTGGTGGGCCACCACAATTTCACTGGGACTGGGAGCCTGGTCTGTGGCGTTGCGGGCAGCCAATCCCTGATGGGTCATGCTGCCCAGGAACCGACAGCCTGGGTCGTGGTGCATGCTACCTTTCCTGGACTCTGAGCAGGGATGCTCTGCTGGACCCTGGGTGGCAGCGCTAGCTACGCTGTCTACTGGGCAGCTAGCTAGCCTCGCGGGAGTGATCACTCCAAATCCAGCCGCTTTGTGACAGGCTGCCGACCTGTTCAGAGTGTATCCTCCCTTTGCCAAACAGTAACCAAGACAGTCTCTGTAAATCCAGTGGGTTAAGAAAATTAATGGAGGTTAAGGACAAAAGTCTTCGCATCGTGCTGCCATATTGAACCTCTGTTTCTACCCTTTGATCCAGTCACTGAAAACATCACATTCCCAAAACTGAATCACTGATTGGTTGACGCACTTATCACACCCTATTCCCAAATAGCAAAGCGTCAGATCGTGTCTTTACATTGTCTTAACATTAAAACTTGATGCCTCTGCCACGTCCGGTGTGAATGCACCAGAACAGCCCCAAGAGTTATAGTTTAGTTTTTTTTAAAAAATCAAACTTGTGGTATTTAGTCATACTTTTAAGTTGATGGGCTGCACAGTGGCGCAGTGGTTAGCGCTCTTGCCTCACAGCGAGAAGGCCCCGGTTCGACTCCCGGCTGGGACCTTTCTGTGTGGAGTTTGCATGTTCTCCCCGTGCATGCGTGGGTTTTCACCGGGGACTCCGGCTTCCTCCCACCGTCCAAAAACATGCTTCATAGGTTAATTGGTGACTCTAAATTGTCCCTAGGTGTGAATGTGAGAGTGGATGGATGTGTGATTGAGGCCCTGAGACAGACTGGCGACCTGTCCAGGGTCTACCCCGCCTTCGCCCTTCAGGCTCCGGCACCCCCGCGACCCCGACAGGGAATGAGCGGCCAAGAAGATGGATGGATTTTAAGTTGATTTTGGTAATAATTTGCTTTAAAGGTTTTTTCTTTAAGGACCAACTCCAATGCATATGCTGTTTTTTGGTGTCTTTAACATGTTCTTGTGGCATTTTTTTTTGATGACAAGGACATATATAAAGAAAATTAAGCTTACATTTTCATTTCTGAGTAATTCTTTATTATAAGTATTGTGAATCAAGAGTGTAGATGAAGAAATTATTTCTGAGAAAGAGCGTATTTATGCTTAGGGGGGAATTTCTAATGAAGTACTGAAACTCTGCAGAAACAATGTCCTAGAAAATGATTTTTTTTCTTTCTAAAAACAGCATATTCATATTAAAAGACCACTGAAAACGCTTTTAAAATAAATCAAAACTTGATCGAAGTGGAACTTAAATGGTACACCAGCCTTATGTCAGGCAGTAAGAGTATTTACAAATCCTTCTTCTGGTGAAAATCCCATATTTTTTAAACTAATTCCTGCAAAAATGCTTACTGTGAGTCTCAAAACCAATAGGAGATTTTCAGACGCTGTTTTCCTGACAGTGAGTGAATATTGGAAAAGCACAAAAGGACCTGCTGAGAGAGTGGACGCCTGCAGCTGTGTGCAATGAGCTGCAAAGGCCGACGGCAAAGCGCTAGGAGGTCTCCGTGTGAAAACATTCTCGTATCGTCGCTGCAGAGGACCGCGTCCTTCCTCCGAACGCAAAGCGAGAAGGCGCGTTTGCATTCTGACGGCTGATGGGGAGGAAGTCTGCTGTTGCATTTGGAACACGCCTACCTGCAGAGATGTGCTATCACCCAAACGGCCGCATCCACTGGATGAGGCATTGATCTTTTAAGTGTCTGTGCCAGCCGGACCAGAGCCGTCAATATTCCATCAGGTTCAGCAGAACATTCCTTGTTCTACTGCAGTTTACAGAGCAAAAGAAAATTAAAGTTCTATTTTAACTTCGTAGGGAGGGCACAGGATTGAAGCAACTTTAAAGTAGCAGAATTAAGCACAATCTGATGATACATTATGCATCACCTTAAACATTAATTAGTAATCTCTTGTTATTAGTATTTGGTCTTTTTTATCACCTTGGGAGAGAATTAAACATTTACAAGTGTGTGAGTCAATATTTGCAGACTGAATATTAAATGACTGAAGTAATAAATGAGGTGAGGTGTCCACCGTGCCGCACTCCTCCAGCACCATCTGTGACCCAGGATAGACGGACGGATCACTTCAGAGGAATCGGGACCACCTGAGCACTGACGGCGCTGTTATGTGAAAGGCACAGAGGGCAGATTCTGGTCCAAACTCCAGCAGATTTCAACCGCCGTCAGTGTTTCGTGTGGCAGACGCAGCACTCCAGGAATGCATGAAGAAATTAAATTAAACCAGGAGGAATCAGCCATGCAGCTGCCACAACGCCCCCTTTGGGAAATATATTAAAAAATGGAACACGCTGCAGAGGAAGATATCTGCTTCTATGGCAGCTCATTGACTTCAAGCCTTCCAGAGAGCTCATTAAGTTTGCCGCCGCAGGTGCCTCCCCAGACTCTGGCGGCCTTCAGGCTGTATTGATGTTAAAGTACCTGCTTTCTAATTAATGACCTCAACATCAAAATCATCGGCGTGTAAAGCCGCGGCGCCTGACGGCTGTCCACAAACACTGCAGTGAAATTTGGCGAAGCCGCTGGAGGAAGAGCCCACCTCTGAGACCGCCTCTGATAAACCGACTAATGATCCCATCCAGATGTAATGAATGACCCCCGGCCACCAGTGTGCTCCCTTTTTTTTAGAGCTAATTGAGCAATTAAAGATATTTGTCTAATAGTCTTTGAAGGAACAATTTGTAAAAACAGTTTATTCGTCGTTTATTCGACATAAAAGCAGATATAAAAGTATGTATTTCAATATTTAACAAACTGGGAGCTTTTATAATCTCTACCACACACACACACATTACCAATAAGTTAATAGGCCATCACTAATATAGTCTAATTTGTTGTAATTGAATTTGACTGCAGTTGGAGAGCGGACAGACATTTTTTTCTGCACAAGCAAACTGTCTGGTGTCAGAGCACGACGCCGTCACTCGTGGAACTGATGACATCAGAAGTAGAGATGCAACAATCTCATTTCTTCACGATTTGGTTCAAACTTCAATTTTTAGGTCACAGTTTTTTTTCTGTTTTATTCGTGTATTTTAAAACAACATTTTTTTAGATCATGTAACACAATCCTATTAATCTCATTATTTCACTAAGACATTTTACAGTATGTGAACTGGATCGGATTAGATAATAAATGTATTTCTAAACAAATGTGTATAAATGTGTAAACTCAAAATGGAATTAAATTGAAGAATCAAGAAATGGAATCGATTCAGGCTTTTGTAAATTGAATCAAATCATTTCTGGAAATTTTAAAAAGCAAATAACAATGAAGAAAAAATGCTTTGTTGTCTCAAACTCAATTACACAGGGGGCCAAAATCCAAAACACACCTTTGGTCTCTGACCTAAAAAGCTTAAACTTTTATTGAACACACTAAAACAAAAAGTTTAAAACTTTAAAAACGTAACTTTTTAACATTACTATGAATAAAAAAAGGCAGGAATATGATTCAAGAATAAATCAACTTAAGCCTTAAATAACTTTTAATATTTTACTCTCCATAAAAATATATTTTGTCAAAATTATACAAGTTAGAAATAAGCACAAGAAAAAATCGGGCCATAAATAACAATAAAATAAAATGATCTGGAAGGACGGATACAGACCTTGACTTTGACACGTGACTTATACAAAGCCTGGTGTAATACTCTTTCTTAAATTTAGCTTAATTATTTTTTACTTTCAACCTAAGCATTCTGTTACAGTAGGGATGTAACAATTGACTTTCGTCACGATTTGGTTTAACTGTGTAACAAACGATTTAGTTGAAAACCAAGACTTGTGGCACTCTAGTCTGTAGTACTTTCTTCTGCGTCACCCTAAGAGAAGCACAAATTTTGTTCTAAACAGAACCCTTTGATAGTTTTTGAGATACAGTGACCTTTTTAGTGACCTGAATTTTAGCCTTAAAACATTTTTAATCCTATTTTGCGGATTTTGTTTTTCTCAGGTAATTTATGGAACGGAACTACTGCGATAAACGAGGGAACGCTGTATACTCTTAGATCATGTCAGTCACTATGTCTGCAATTAAAATGATGCATGCCCCCCTCCCTCAGAAATGACTGCAGAGGTGATGGGCTCAGGTGAAGGCAGTAAAAAGCTCTTACTAGCTGTTGTAGCAAATCTAATACTTTGTGTGCACCTGTGTGGTATAAGGCAGTTTTAATGTCGGACAGTAACTTTACAGTTTGGCCTGTACGAGGCTGAAGATTTCTTTATTTTTTTTAGCTTTGAGTTTATCTTAACTTCTAAAGGCAGTTTGTTTTCATCCTCTATAAAATATCAACATATGCTTTATTTTTTATGTATGAACCATTAAAATCTGACATTTTCTCTTGACTCAGATGATGCTTCAATAAATCAGACGCCAACTTCAGCCTCATCAGATTTTTAAGGTGCGATGAATAAATACCAAAAAATGAATGGTTGTTAAACTGATATTTTCAAAATATAGTAATAAGCATGAATCCACAATGTGAAAAAATTTATCTCGTAACATTAGACAGCAGATTCCGGAATATTCTGCAGTATACTGTTGCCATAAATCCATATTTGGAGTAAAAACTCTTGTTTTTTTGTCAATAAAATGCAGATTTCTTTTATTTTGAAGTCAATGGCTCGTCTTCTGTTTCCTCTTTGGATCTTTTCTGTCAAAACAAACTTTCCAAAGACGTTCGTTTTTTTGTTAGCTCAGCTAGCTTTGGGGTTTCCATTTAGTAGTTTAGCCGCTATGAGAAAGTGGATGGATTTTCGAAACAGGACAGAGTGACTTGACGAGAGTTTGATGTAGTGAAGAGAATCTGGCAGTTTTTAAAAATGTTTTTGTCAGAACCAGATTATAAATAAAGCGGAAAAAGATGTGTCTATTTTTTTTTTTTTTTTTTTCTGTGTTCTGGTACTAAGTGTCTCATGGACTGGTACCGATACACAGCCAGGGGTTAGGGAACCACTGGAATAAGGTGTAAAAAAATATAACTGCAAACAACTGTGACTTTGTTTAGCTTTAATGTTTTAAGATTTAGCCATTTCTCTGCTAATTGGGTATTTTTAGGGCATATTTTAGCCTTTAATTGGTTTATTTTTTGGAGGCGGAATAAGCTTTAGTCTTTAATTAGAAACAGGTGTTCATAAAAACAAAGTTAATGATGGATATTTCTCAAAACCTGCTCTTCCAACACATTGTTGTCCTTATTAATAAAAATACATTATTGGGGCTCATCGATTGAGTCTGGAACCAAAGGCCAGTCCGATGGTCGGGGTAGATGGACCCCCTGAGTAGAACGTTACTTCATGCAGGACCAGGCAGCGGTGTCAGCCGCCGGCCTACTAATCTCCCTGCAGTGTGAATAATGGCTATGAAAGCAATCACAGAAGAAATGCATCATCTCTGCAGACCCCCCCATACATCAACCTGACTCACTCTCATTTGACTGAAATACATGTCAAAGTGAAATATGATGTTTTGTCAAAGGCAGGGGAGGACATCAGCTCCTGCCCGAGCTTCAGAATGTAATAATTAAACTGCACCATAAAGAGCTGTTGTGTTTTCCTTATTGACATGTACATGTTGCATGTTTCTGCTGCACCATGGGTAAACATTTCATGCCTGGCTTCAGAGCATAATTACAATGCTCCAGCAGCTTATGACGAACTACAATACGCTGACATTCATTTTCCAATTCAATCATCTTTCAATTTGTTTCCCCCCATGATATCAACGCAGTGATGGTGGGAGAAGAAATAACTTTCATACCATTAAATAACCCTCGCTAGAGATTGATGCAACGAAAAATACAACAAGGAGACACGTTAGATAACCTTTTTCTTGCTCTATTGTACCCAAAAGTACTGTATATTGCCTCGGTTTTGTAATTTGTTTTATTCTAAATTATTTGGCTGCACAGTTGAGAAAATCTACCATTTACTGGGGAGCCTTATCCTCTAACACAGAAGTCTGTCTGCGCAGTGCAGCATCTCCAGATTGTTAAAGATCCACGCTTGTGAAAATCTTCTTGAAAATCTTTCAGATAATAGAGGACATATGTATATATATATATATATATATATATATATATGTATACATACATATATATATATACACACACATATCTATATACATATATATTATATATGTATATAGATATGTGTGTGAAATTAAGCTTAAAATTATGTTTTTTACTCAAATCAATGTGAATCAGGAGTAGATTAAAAAATACACTTGGAAAGAGCTTATTTGGGATGTAAAAGATACACTACAACCTCCGGACTTACTGTGGGGAGGGAAAGGCGAGGCGGGGTTGTTACGCAGCTCTACAGAAACTATGTCTGACTAAGAATTTTTTATTTTAGCTTAAAACGACATAATCCTAATTAAAAAAACACTTGTAACACTTTGAAAATATAGTGTACCTCTGCTTATTTGTGTTTCTTTATTCGTGGTTTCTCGTATTCGCAGATTTTTTTCAGTTACGTGACTCTTCCAGTTTGTCACAATAACTTAGACAACTCAAGACGCATATTTGAAATGTTTGCGTCCGCAGGTGGTGCTGCGCTGCTGAGGCGCATCTTCCTTAGAGGGAGCTGAGGTGTAATCGTGGATTCAGCGGATTCGCGGAAGTCGCTGGTCCCCACGAATAACGGGGCAGTACTGTAGATCAAAAGATGATTGGAGTGGGCTTTTAAAACAACACACTGGAGACAACCTCTTCTACACCAAGGCCCCCTCAGCTGGAAATAGATGTCAACAAGCACATCTAGCATATATTCACAACTATAAGGTCTATGTGTTAAAAGTTTGGTCAATAAGTAAGAAAATATGTAAGATCAATGCACAAGGTCAGAAAAAACATGTTTTCACCACACAGAAAAGAAACTACAAATAGTAAAAAAAAAAAAAACTATTTTGTGTAATATTAGCTTAAAACATTCAATATTATTTGTTTTGAACAAAAAAAACCTATTTTTTTTAAAGAAATGATTCTATGAGTGCCAATAACAAACGTTTTTATTTATTGTCAATATTTTTGCAAAGATATTTTACTACATTTCTTAAATCCATCCAAGAACAGCTCATCTGACATGTCTTGTTGGTGTCATTTTAGCTCTGTTTCCTGCTTCTATAAATGAAATAGTGCTGCCAAACTTTCTGACTTGTATTCCTGGTGAATTTATGGCTATTTTTCTTAAACAGAGATTTCTGTCAAACTATCAGAAGTCAGGAAAGATAGGAGCAACTTCCCAAACGAACATCCAACACAAAGCAAAATCAAAGAGTTGTTTACTGTTCTGAACTCAGCAGATGTGCTGCGTTTGGATGGAGCTTTCTTTCAATCTCAGAACATGTTAGCTGCAGTTTGACACAGAACTCTCAAGGGGAACCCCACTGGACTTTATCAGCAGTTTTTTAAATAAATATTCTTTCCAGAAAACATAAAAAGGTAAGAGAGCATGACTGACTTTTTTTCATTTTTATCAGCTGTTTAACTGGATCTGCTGAACAGCAAATCATAATATTATCTACAGCAAACCAGAAGCAATGAAAGGATGTTTGTGTGCTTTTGAATTTTATTTTGGAACTTTTCTTAGATTTTAGATTTAGATTAGAAAATAAGTAAGGGAAAGTGCTCAACAAGGTGTAATGATTGAATGACGCAGAGGTCGTGTGCTTTGTGTCAGACGGTTGTTTCTGCAAAATCTATTAATTTCTGATAATAGGCACTTCGAAGGGGATTATTCCACTTATGCCATAGTACCCCTCCCCCAACACACACATCCACACAAATATGTATTATGGCTTGACTCCGTGTATTTATTGTTCCACAGAAATAATCTAAATGCTTTTGAATCTGGAGAGTATTTTCTGTTATGTAGGATGCTGGTTTGGTTGGTTTATTAGCGACATGTTATGATGATTGACTATACTATATGATATGATTATACTTCAGGATATGGCTCAAAAGTTGTCCTGAATAAATGAAATGAACGCTGCCTCTCCTGAAGGGTGGCTTTGGTAGTGACACAGGTACCAATTGTCTGAACCGAACATAATAAATCAAACTGACATTGAATTTGCAAAGAAGCAAAAGAATAAAAAGGAAATGATTTATGTTTCGGACATTTACCAAATGCGTGATTTGTCATTTAAAACAAATCACGACTCTGAAAATGAATGATATTGATTTTCCCCTCAGCTTAGTGAGGGTTATTACTTAATTAGATTGCAGAAAGGCTTTATCAGGCAGATCCCTGCACCCAGCTGAGACTCTGAGATTCACTACAACTGCACGAGGAGAATACAGATTGCTCGCCGAACGTTTTAACCAATTGCCTGACATCAAAGCTGAAGTAACACATTAATATGCTTCGACAAAACCGCCTCTCCTTGTCCTCCTTCCAGTTTCGTGGAAGCGAGGTGATGCCCTGTTTTCTACAATTACAGGACGTTCTACTGCTCCCCAGAAAATAATGTTTTTTTACAGATATATGTCCAAAACACATCGTAACTTTTGTGTTCTAAAAGTATGACCATTCATTTTTTTTTAATTAATTCTGGAAGAATCCATGAAAGAAGACGATGGAAGAAAATAATCAAAATCTAAAGTCTGAAATAGTTTGTAGGTGATATGAAAATGTTGTCCTAAAAACTACATTGAATGCATTTATTCTATCCAAAAATGTCATATTCTCATTCAGCAGTTTAGTCGAAAATTATCTGCAGAAATCATGTGTTAACCAAATATGAATGAATAAAACAAGAACCATAAACACCAGATTAGTTTCAGAATCATAAGATTCAAGCTTGTGCTCTGCGGCGTTCTCCACTGGAATGAACCAGCTCTGATGAAGCACACTTTAGGCACAGAGCTGTTTTATTAAGGGCTGGAAATGAACATAATAAATTCAGCCTGCAGAAATGGAACATATTCCAGTTACTCTCAAGCTGTGGAACTGGTTAAGAAAAATTCTGAATATATAACTGCAGTAAAACTACCTGGTTGTTAGTTTTACGTGTCAGCTCTCATAGCCTACCACATATTGAATCCTAAAGAATAAATTCTGCCTTAGTTCAAATGCAAATGCTCCACAGACAGGTGTTTAAAACCACAGACAGGTGTTTAAAGCCAGAGAAAGGGGTTTAAATCCACAGACAAGTTAAAAGTCCAAGATGGGTGTTTAAAGCCAAAGACAGGTGTCTAAAGCCATAGACAGGTGTCTTAAGCCACAGACAGGTGTCTAAGACCAGAGACAGATGTCTTAAGCCAGATACAGGTGTCTAAAGCCAGAGACAGGTGTCTAAAGCCATAGACAGGTGTCTAAGATCAGAGACAGATGTCTTAAGCCAGATACAGGTGTCTAAAGCCAGAGACAGGTGTGTTGAAAGCCACAGACAGGTGTTTGAAGCTAGAGACACGGGTTTAAAACAAACAGACAGGTGTCTAAAGCCAGAGACAGGTGTGTTGAAAGCCAGAGACAAGTGTTTAAACCCACAGACATGTTATTAAAGCCACAGACAGGTATTTACAGTCACAGACAGGTATTTAGAGCCACAGACAGGTTATTAAAGCCAGAGACACGTGTTTAAAGCCACAGACAGGTGTTTAAGGCCACAGACATGTGTTCAAAGCCACAGACAGGTGTTCAAAGCCACAGACAGGTGTTTGAGCCATCCTAAAAATGGGAAGACCACATTTGGCAAGGCAATCTGTTTTTCCTGCCCACAAGCAATGCTGCTTAAGCGAAAGTACTTCCTCTTCAGTTCAACAAAAATCCATTTGATACCCCGGTAAATCCATCATGACCTGATGCAACAAGCGTGTCATTTTATCTCTCATGCCAAGAGCGACAGCTTTGGATAGAATAATTTTTAACACAGTCAGAGATAGCAACAGTTTGGGGCCATCTTTACAGAGTGAGGGTCTTCACCAGATATCAGTTATGACATATGAGTGGAAAAAACCCTACTTGCTCTGCATTCAAATGTTAGACAGAAGGACAAACATTTTAAATTCACAGCTGTTAGATGACATAATTTGGTTAAAAGCTAAGTTAAAAAAGTTAAAATGTTTGCCTCTTGGAGCTCTAAAACTTAAAGTCTTTGACTTAATGCTCTTTAAAATCCTAAAGTAGTATGATTGTCGGGTCCAGGTCAAAATCCTAAAGTAGTATGATTGTCGGGTCCAGGTCTTGATGTAGCTGAGTTTCGGACACAAGATGCAGTGACGTGTTATTACCTTTTTTTCTTAACCTCTTTAGACCTGATATCAACATGAGTAGACATCATGTTTTTAGTTTGAATACCACAGTAGTTATTACTCAACTGTAGCCCTGTGACTATGTGGGTGTAGACGGTTTGCTCTAATATTAGCTCGGGTATTAACACTAGAATTCCTAAGCCTGCGCAAATTTGCGCAGGGAAGAGTCCCCCCCCCCTTTAGTCCAAGAGCCCATTGTTGTGTCATGGTGGGTCACTGATGAGCCATTAACTTGCCCATGTATATGTTAATGCAGTATGTAGTACCTAATGTGTATTTGAACTAACAGGTTGTGTGGGGGTTGGAGTTAGCTGATGCATGTGGACAAGTATTGGCTTTCCTGCTTTTACTCACATTTGAACTAAAGTTCCATCTCATTCCTAACCCAGAGTTCAATATGATGTTGCTCCACCTTTTGCTGCTATTGCAGCTTCAACTCTTCTGGGAAGGCTGTCCACAAGGTTGAGGAGAGTATTTATAAGAACTCTGGATCATTCTTCCAGAGCTCATTGGTCAGGTCACACTGATGTTGGTGGAGAAGGTCTGGCTCTCAGTCTCTGCTCTAATTCATCTCAAAGGTGTTCTATGGCGTTCAGTTCAGGACTCTGTCCTCCATGTCTTTATGGACCTTGCTTTGTGCTCTGGTGCACAAAAATGTTGGAAGAGGAAGAGCCCGCTCCAAACTGTTCCCACTAAGGTTGGGAGCATTGTCCAAAATGTTTTAGCCTCCTGAAGCATTGAAAGTTCCTTTCACTGGAACTAAGGGGTCTGAAAAACAAGCCCACACCATCATTCCTCCTCCACCAATGCAGTCTGAAACGTCCCGTTCTCCTGCAACCTCCAAACCCAGACGGGTCCATCAGATTTCCAGATAGAAAAGTGTGATTCCTCCCTCCAGAGAAGACGTCTCCACTGCTCTAGAGTCCAGTGACGGCGTGCTTTACACCACTGCATCCACGCTTTACATTGTACTTGTTGATGTGTGGCTGCAGCTGCTGCCATGGAAACCCATTCCATGAAGCTCTCTGTGTACTGTACTCATGCTGATCTGAAGGTCATATGAAGGTTGCAGCTCTGCAGCAACTGACTGCAGAAAGTCTATGACCTCTTTAGACTTTCAGCATCCTGGCTGAGTTGTTCCAAATTCTTCCATTTTGTTCTGATAGAACTGACAGTTGACTGTGGAATATTTAGGACATTTCAAGACTGGATTTGTTGCTCAGGTGGCATCCTATGACAGTTCAACACTGGAATTCACTGAGATCCTGAGAGCAAAACATGCTTTCACTGATGTTTCTAAAAACAGTCAGCATGCCTAGTGATTAGGACTCCTGATTCTGATCATTTGGATGGGTGAGCCGATACTTTTGGTCATATAGTGCATGTTTATGACTTATAAACATAGACACATCTTCAAGTCAAAAAGACAAACATCCCAATAGCAGCAAGACTCACACTCCTCTGAAACCCTTAGCTCTATTTCAAATAATCCTCGATGTGGACTCTGGGAGCAGTGAAGACAATTCTTTTGTTGTGGAATCAGAGTTCATCTTCTCAGATTCCTCCTATGATGATGATATGCCAGTACATGGATTTGCAGCCAGAACATCCTCTCCACATGATACTTATACATAAGTAGACTAATAAACTATTAATTGTTGAAGAAGAGAATGATGAGAAGCCTTCATCTGTAAAAAGACAATTTTCCCAATTCAAAAAAGGCAACCAGAATGTTGAAGACAGCCAGTGGTGCCACAAAACACAGACACACTGGAGAAAAGTCTTTCTTGTAGGCCAGGACTGCCTGGTCCTAAAAAACCTGTTTCTCTTAGGTATGTGGATGGGGGGAGGGAGCAGAACTGTGTGCTGTCGTACAACCTAGATCTAATTTGCAATTTGAAGGTCATTAAATGTATCAAAAAGGAATCAAACGCCCCCCCATGTCACCAGTTTTAAGGTAAAAATAATATATAAAAGTAAAAACAAATATTTCATGTGGACTATTCCTGAGCGGGATTCGAACCCATGACCTTCTGAATGTGAGTCCGCAGCCATAACCACTTGACCGTCTAGTGGCGGAATCTGGAATGCATGTCAAACTTAAATTTAAACATGACATTCTGCATTGCGAAATCAGGAAGTCATTGTTGATGGTTTAAAGGCATTTGTATGTGTTAAAAATATTTCTTTCACCTGCATTGAACAGTTTAGAGGAAAAAATAAATTTTTTAAGTAAACACAATGTTCATGGTTTAAAAGCATCAAAAATGTATCACCCCCCTCCTCCCCCATGTCACCAGATTGTCATTTATTGTATTTGTCTGTGTTAAAAATACTTCTATCACCTGCAAATTTAAACCTTACAATGTGCATTGCGAAAACAGGATGTCACAACACTCAAAGCCACAACACTGCTTTGAGAAGGGGAGGGGGGCATTGCAGCAGAAGCTGAAAGTTCCAGGGATTCTAGTGTTAAAAGGTTAAAACCATTTTTACTCTGTTTTTCCTAAAGACAAACTTGGATTTCTTTTTTTCTTTTAATGTCAATTATTTTACTTCAAATACCAAATTGGTTTGTTTGGACAATCTTTTTGAAACATTTTTCCATAGGTCTCCTAGTTGTGTCTCCCATTGGTGTAGGAAAGTGTATGACTGGGACTATGACTGTGGAACTGATTGGGACCTAAAGATACTTGAGTACAGTTACAACTTAACCCTTATTGAAATATAAATATATAGATAGATACCCTGATAATCTAGGTTACAGCTATAAAAAATGTGTTCCTAAATGTTTCTCTGCCTTGTTGAAGACTTTTATATTTGCCCGTCAGCGTACTGTAGATAGCTCTACCATCCCTTCAGGACCCAAGTCTGCAATTATGACACCGTCATCAATAAATATGTCTGTGAAACTTTCAAAGAGCTAATAAACGATCTTTTGGAAAGTGATCTAACCCTACCACTAAGCATAAAGCCTTTGTCATATGTAGTTGTGCGGTGTTGACCTGGGTTTTTGGGCTGTCTAGGCCCATGGAGGGTCGTAGAGAGAAGTGGCAGCATGTTAAGGAGAAACGCCCTTGATGTTCGTACAGCCACCTCATGAAAATGAGACCTATGGTTGTTGTTTTGTAAAGGTTTTGTAAATCTAATGGAAGTTGCACGCACTTATGATGTGAGAGTGATGCCGTGGTATGGTGCCATTACTTTAGTGGTTAATATAGTACGAGTACTCACCCCTTAACTGACCCCAAGCAAATGGGCTGTGGTGGTGATATGTTAGTTCCTGTTGACTGTCCAAAAACACTACGATGATTGCCTAATTTTCTCATTCCTTACAGACAGTAGGGCTTTGTGATACTGAGCATTTGGGTATTGATCTGATACAGATCCAATAATGGTCAATATTGATACCAATATTGATATTTTTCATAAAGATTGTGGAAGTGACATGAACCTAAAAGTGTTTTTAACCGCTGCAAATGTTTTTTGTAAGTTTCCCTTTTTTTTAATTACTTGATAAACATAAAAACAGAATTAGGACAATATTTTTAGATAAATGGAACCAAGTTCATTAAAAGCTTGGTCCTTTTTGCAGATCCAGAAAAGTTTCAAACAAGAGTGGAAATATCAATATCTGCAGGCTTGTATCAATTTGATATTAAGATCGAGGCTATTGATATTTTGGATCAATCCCCTTGCACAATCCACACCTACTTCACATTTACCGTGGCGCAAGAGTTCGCTATGACTTGTTGCTCGCAGCATGCCCATAGAAAAAAAAATGGTTGTCTTTATGAGTTCACTAAGCGGTCTTGATCTTGTTTTTTGCCTATATCTAGCCATAAGGGCAAATGTGATGAAATATGAAGCAGGGGAGTGACTATAACCAATGAACCAATACCTACTACTAGGACAACTCCTCTTTAGGACATTACCACACAACAAACATTAACGTTCAGTCCAATTGAAGGCAGACACATTTTTATTCAGTTTGAAGTGAAAAAAGGGACATTTTAAATGTCCCCTATGATTTTTATTTGTATGTATTTTTTTTGACGGATCAGTGAACATGCTGCCATAAATACGCTTTGACCCCTCCAATGATCCGGCAGAGAACATTAACCTCAGCTGTAATAATCAGTGCAGTTAATGTGACCAGCAGCACCAATCTGAACGCTGCTCTCTTCTGGGTTGGAAGCGCGCCTTTGGCTGTTCACTAAATCTCAGTGACTTCATTAACTTATTACCATGAGTCATGGTGTGCAAAGTCAACAGCAATTAAAACACCACAAGAAAGGGAGTCTTTGAGGCGCAGCCCTGCTTTCCAGGCTGCTGCACTTTAGCCGATTTCCCTGCATGACTGACGTATCAATAGGTGGCGAGGTGGATTAAATGGCTTCAGTTAATATTCAGATTTGTCTCACTCACAGTGCATGTCGGGGACAAATTGTGCACAGCTTGTCAAGTGCTATCAGCTCTGCGCCTTTCAGGAACACATGGTGGAGCAGGTCACAAGCAGAAGCATGGTGCATCTTTTAACATTTGGTAATTGAAAAAAAAATAAAACTAAACAAACTAGAGAGGGCTGGAGAGGGCCTGATATTTCCTCTAGCACAAAGAGGAATAGTCAATATTAACTTTTTTGTCATTTTTATTTCCATTTAAGAAAAAGGCCACATGAGAAAAAAAAGCAGAACTTTTCAATGAATATGTCAAAGCTTTAATTCAGCTGCTTCCGCTGTCTTTTGTAGAACACATTTCTATTCATGAAGCGAATCCTCTGTTGGCATGACATTGCATACTTAGGGTTTCCTTTGTACATTTTCTGCAAAATGGTAATTAAAGAGCAACAGCAGGCTCCTGTCCCCTATGTAGACATAAAGAAGCCTTTATCTTAGCAAATGACTGACAGTTGATTATGAAAAACCCTGTCTTATTATTTTTTTCCTTCTGCATGAAGACAGTCCACCCACACCTCATGCGTTCCTGTGCACTATTGTTCCAGCTTCGCTCTTAATGAGTTCAGAATTAACTGGCTGTGCTGTGGGAGGTGGGGTGCTGGAGTCACTGCGGTACGGACTGAGGGGCTTCCCGTGTGCAGGTATCTGTGTCCGCCCCGCCGCGCTCTCACCAAAAGCGGAGCTGGAGGGGGCGTTTTCAAGTCGGCTGCACCTGGGTGCTCGCCTCTGCTCGATCTGGCATCAGGTGTCATCTGAGGCGGTTCATCTACTTTAGGGGATTGGTTCTATCGCCATAGTTACCATGAAGCAGACATCAGCTGTTCAAACCTGGCCTCCGCAAAGTGGGGGCATTGCACCGTTGCCAAACCCTTTGCACTGTGAAAACAGAGCTTCCAGTCTATTTAAAGACAAGTGTCAAAGTGTTGCAGCGTAGATGCCGAGACAAATAGTTCACAGAAGTTGAGTTTTTCTTTGCAATTTTAACGTAACATGCAGAGCATCCTAAAAGAAATAAACTTTTTTAGTAATTACATAATGCACATTAACTATATTTATGTATGTATGTGTATATATATATATATATATATATATATATATATATATATATATATATATACATATTTTATATTCTATATATTATATTCTTAAAAGTGTCAAGGAAAAAACAAGCTTAACAATTTCATGGTCTAGCTTTAATTTGCTCCAGTTTTATTGTGTGTTCGGAGCATCTCATGACGAGTTTTTAATTAGCTATTTAAAGCATTTGGAGTGTGTGGCATGTTTGCATATTTAATTTTGAAGAGCAAAATAACAAAGGTAAAAAAATAAACCTCCCAGTCCTTAGCTGTCACATAGTTACCCTCAGTCGCAATGTTACGCATTTTAATAATTTACTTCACCTTTTTTAAGCATGGTGTTTCATTATAGTAAGAAAATAGCTCATAATGCACCAAAAACTGACATCCTACCACAAAGAAAAGGTAGAAAACTAAAATGTGAAGAGAAAAAGAGAGGAGGATATTAAAAAAATATTTTTTATGAATTTTCTGTTACCTTCCATGTGCATCTCATATCATCTCTGGATACTTTGAATAAAAGGCAAATAATTAAAAAAGAGACCAGTTTAATTTACTCTGTCTCATTCCAGCTCAATAAAATAATACTTTAAATTGAGTTCTTTTTAATCTTGTCATAATCCTATTTTATTTGAATTTGTCAGCTCTGTCGAAGATCATTTTCCTGTTTTTAGATTGGAAACCCAAAGTAGCATGAAAATAAACTGGAAAGATTTTGGTGGCAGATTAGCTGGCCCTGATAAAGGCCAATGTTCATGAGTGCAACCAATAACTTACTGACCAGATGTCCTGAATTATACAAATTTAGTTAACCAGGTTTGGCATAATATCCTTAAATAAACAGTTTAGACTAATTTAACTTTGGAGCTGCTTAAGTGACTGGGTTAGAGAGCTGTTAGAGAGTC
>NC_050530.1:22558479-22564786 GCF_002922805.2 Oryzias melastigma | reverse complement strand
TATATATATACATACATATTTTATGTTCTATATATTATATTCTTAAAAGTGTCAAGGAAAAAACAAGCTTAACAATTTCATGGTCTAGCTTTAATTTGCTCCAGTTTTATTGTGTGTTCGGAGCATCTCATGACGAGTTTTTAATTAGCTATTTAAAGCATTTGGAGTGTGTGGCATGTTTGCATATTTAATTTTGAAGAGCAAAATAACAAAGGTAAAAAAATAAACCTCCCAGTCCTTAGCTGTCACATAGTTACCCTCAGTCGCAATGTTACGCATTTTAATAATTTACTTCACCTTTTTTAAGCATGGTGTTTCATTATAGTAAGAAAATAGCTCATAATGCACCAAAAACTGACATCCTACCACAAAGAAAAGGTAGAAAACTAAAATGTGAAGAGAAAAAGAGAGGAGGATATTAAAAAAATATTTTTTATGAATTTTCTGTTACCTTCCATGTGCATCTCATATCATCTCTGGATACTTTGAATAAAAGGCAAATAATTAAAAAAGAGACCAGTTTAATTTACTCTGTCTCATTCCAGCTCAACAAAATAATACTTTAAATTGAGTTATTTTTAATCTTGTCATAATCCTATTTTATTTGAATTTGTCAGCTCTGTCGAAGATCATTTTCCTGTTTTTTAGATTGGAAACCCAAAGTAGCATGAAAATAAACTGGAAAGATTTTGGTGGCAGATTAGCTGGCCCTGATGAAGGCCAATGTTCATGAGTGCAACCAACAACTTACTGACCAGATGTCCTAAATTATACCAATTTAGTTAACCAGGTTTGGCATAATATCCTTAAATTAACAGTTTAGACTAATTCAACTTTGGAGCTGCTGAAGTGACTGGGTTAGAGAGCTGTTAGAGAGTCAGTTTAAGTCAATCAAACCCATGAGGACTGTATTTTTCTCACTGTAAAACACACTTAAAAGTATATCTGTTGAAATGTCCTTTTTTTGTTATAATGTGTTTAAAGATTTTACCACATTACATCGATTCAAGCAAAAAGGGATAATGACTATTTTCTTCTATATAGTACGTTCACAATTTTCTAGTGCTTTTCTAGTCCAAAAGCGAGTGCACTAGAAATTTCCAAGACATCTTTGCAAAAAACTAGCGTGCATGGATGACCACAATGCATTGCTGTTGAAAAATTGTTCGCGAAAAAAAAGATGTTTAAATGTATTTTTTCACAAACAATACATATTTTCATCATCAGAACACAGTAGAGTCAAAAATAAACGTTGTGAAATGTTTGCATTGATTCAATTTTAACTTTGTGAAATTGGTGACCTCATATCCGCCGTTTAGAAAAACAAAAGAAAAGCAGTGATCATGGTGTCTAAATTGCTTTTAGAACCCAGGGCACTATATAGTCCTGCACTATATAGTTTTTTGGTAGGGATTAAGGTGGGAGTACAGACGTAACCCTAGAGTTACTTTGAATACACTTACTAAACGAAAAAGATTATATTTGTGGCATAGAAAACATGCTGGGCGGGGCACAAGCTTCCTGCTCCGCTCCATCCATCCAGATCCATGAATGTCTTTTTTTTCCTCGTCTGAGCTGCAATCTGGATCAAAACTGCACGGCTGCATTCGCCATTTTCGTTCCACCTGTGGTGTTAGGTTGGAGTTATGAAGAGTTTTAAGCTGGCAGGAGAGAGTGTAACAAAGGGATGATGGTAAATGAGGGCAGGCCTACCCACACCAACGGTCCTGCCCACAACTTAGAGGTACATTTCTAATAAAACTGTTTTTTTTTTTTATTTTACCTAAAATAGCATCTATAATTACTAAAAACAATACTGATTAGAATAAACCTTTTTTTCAAATTAGTTTTCTCCTTTGGTTTTTGTTTCCATCTACAATAGTGAAAGAGTCAGTCAAGTGGAGCATCAGAAACATTGAATGACCACCTCTCTTCAAGGATTTAGGATAAAATATTCTGAACACATTTACCTTACATATCTTGAACTTTTAGCTTTTAATTGCTGTTAAAAATGACCAGAGAAGCAGAACCTGGTTTCAGAGAGCTACATCTGTACACCACTCTCTCCGTCTTCCTCTGTCCTGCAGCATAACTCTCTTAAATGAGCTTGTGGAAAGCAGATGAGATATGATTCTTGGAATTAAAACTGCATTTTGTACTTTGATCATCCAGCAGTGTGTAAAGCCCTGAAATAAGACTCTCCCCTTCTTTATCGAATCTTTGCTCTCACATTCCCTTCCTTAATCTTTCCTTTGCTCCTTCGCCCTGAGCATGGGGGATTGCTTTATAAGATGGAGAGTTAATGAAGAAAGCTTTTTTTCTTTCCTCCCCTGCAAGGAAACTGGTAAACTGCTCCAACTTGGTGCTCCTCTTTTGTTAATCATGTCATGATCGGCTTTCACGCCTGACAATCTCAACCCTTGAACCACTTATGCAAAAATATTTCACGTAGTTACTTTGGAGCCCAAGAGAATACGCCTGAAACAAGTGTATAAGTCGCTACAGAAATGAATCAGAGCAGTTGTTGGCTTCTAAAGTTGGCTGAACGTGTCAGTCCCTCTCCACGAGACAACCCCAGCAGCAGAGTTCTTTTTTTTATTGCACACCATCTTGTTTCATATCGCTTCCACACTCTTGTTGTCACATCCTCCCTCACAAGGGGCCCTGTCCTAATAAACTGAAAGTGAGATGCAACATTGTCAAAAAGCCATTTAAGATGCTATCATCTAATATGGAGGCTGACGTGGGCTGGTGCTGGCAGCGCAGTTATGTAAGCAGCTTTCTTGGGGACTGATAGCGATCCAACTCGCCCAGCAGGGGAGCAGTGGTGTGTTTGTGTTGCACAATACGGCACCCGGTGTTTTGCCACAGACTCACGGATGCACGTCTCTGGACCAATTAATTTGTTAATATGCTAATGTGCTGTGATTGGCAATCCAGGGAACCAAGTGCTGCTCTGCTCAGTGAGGTGTTGATTAAAAGAAATGTGCATCAAGAGCAAAAAAAAAAGGAAAATTCTGAAAAAATGAGGTTATGGCCAAATGAACATGTTATGAGCGGCAGAGCTATCGGATTAGTTTTCCGCACTACAACTGTGGATCACAAACAGGGAAAATGAGTTCTGTATCAGTTCAGTTGCCGTAATCTCATTGGCCACTTGATAGGGACCATGGTCTGTTTTTGGTTGCTCCAGTTCAACCCATTCCACCTTACAAAGGACGAATCCTAAACTACTGATTTTAGGTCCATTTTTCAACCAAGTCAGGCTAGTCAAAGTTAGAAAGTGGCACCGTAAGTGATGGGTTTAGATTGTATCCGGTGCCTAACTAATACTTTTGAAACAGTTCTGGTCCAGTGCTTTAAAAATAACCATTTAGGTGTAATGAAGCAGCATCCCAGGGTGATGGAGAGCGCTTGAATGCCTGATTTCCTTCTTTCTAACAGTCTGCGCTGCAGCGCTGCATCTCCGTTTTCACTTGGGCTCCCACGATTAGTCGACTAATCTATGATTAATCAACTATAAAAATAGTCGATGATTAATTTAAAAGTCGATTAGTCGTTACTTTATATTATATGGAGTCGGAGTGTAGTAAAGTTGAAAGTTATAATGGTATTCTGCTAGCTTTTTGGACTATTTTGGCATTTATCAATATGACTAATTTAGAGTTTAACTAATATTTTGGCTACATGCTAGCTATTTTGGCTAATTTAGGATTTTTTCCGTTGTTTTGGCTAATTTGGAGTTTAGCTAACATTTCAGCTGCATGCTAGCTGTTTTGGCTAACTTAGGCTTTTTTTCCATTTTTCGGGCTAATTTCGCATTTAGCTAACATTTTAGCTGGCTATCAACTTCAGTGTTTTCAGCTATTAGTTTCAGCGTTTTCAGTTATTAGCTTCTGTTATTTTAGCTATCAATTTCAGCATCTTCAGCTATCAGTACTATAGCATCTTCAGCGGCCAAATTCAGCTATAAACCACTTGGCTTTTTAATATTTTGACTGAAGCTCCGCCCACCCTTGTGGCCTAACCTATTCACATATGAGCACAACCACAATTGCTGGAAAGCTAATACGATTGACTAGATTTAATTTAGTACACTATACATCGGTCCTAGTACTAACTTGGCACAGAGTTTTGTATGGTTATAAAAAGTCAGACTAACTAGAACTGTTTATAGAAATTTGAGGTACAGTCAAATTTAACTATTTTTTTTTTTTTTTTTTTTTTTTAAGATTTTTCATTTTAAATGCGTGTTTTGATCAAGGTTGGTCTTGTTCATTTGAATCCCAACTACTTTCCATGACACAATGATTGTTTTAGCTGTAATTTTCTGGAGACGAATCTCCAGGGTGGTGCAGTGGTTTGCACTGCTCTCTCACAGTGAAAAATCTTTATATTGAATTCCAGCCCAGTACTGTATGGTTGTTGTATGTTCCCGCTGTGCATTGTTGGGTTTTTAGCTTCAGCTTACCGGTGTGAAGCAGTGGAAGCTGTTTCGCTATGGCGACCCTTAATGGGATAAGCTGAAAGGTGAACAACAACAACATTCCTCCCACAATCCTGAAAACGACTCAAACAATGAGTCTGAAATGAATTTCCGTACAGATCCGTTACATATTCAGTGAAATCAAACCATAAAAGTACCTATATCTGCACAACATAAAGAACAATAAACAATTAACTGAAAACTTAATGTTTTTTTTTTCGGAAAATAATAGGATTATTAGTTTAAAACATCAGTTTTTTAATGTATCTGAAATCATGAACGTCCTTGTTATGTAAAGCAGGCAAGCACAGACACTGACTACGGTTTCCAGATGTTTTCAACAATGCCCAGGCCACCGTCATACCACCAATTTACAAACCACCGTCAAGAGGCTCTAAAAACTAAATCTTTGGTGCAGCCCATAGAAACACCTTAGAACTGAGTAAATCCAGACAGAGTCGTGCTGAATAGAGTAACAATAGACCACGGTGAGTCCCATGAGTGCTTTCAGACCGTTAAACTGTTAACAGATCTGACACACTAGTTCAACACTTTGGCTTGAAACACCAGCAAACAGAATCAACTTGTGGTGCCACTTTTTTCTTTTGAGCTGAGGACACAAACTGCAGAGCGACTCTAAACCATAAACATAAACCTGTGCAATAAAATGAGTTCAGTGAAGCTTGCATTAACCTTTACAACCCAATTGTTGGTTTTTGTCCGTCTTTTCAGGAAGGAAGCAGCAAGGCAGCATCCTAACAGCAGCTATTTATTCCTCTCTGAAAGCTCAGAGTTAGTACATTACAGTGATCCATTTGTGGCGATGAATTAATGATCATTTGGTCTGAATGTGGTTTCTGCTCCCAGGCTGCATCGGCATCATTAGCAAGCAAGGTTTATGAGATCTACGAGCAAAACATACGCTACATTGTGCGTTAATATGAAACACAAGAGTATGTAAAGTCTTGCAGTTATAAGCAAACATTTAACTGTATTACAACATGCATCACAGCGTGGCAGCAGCCCCTGGAGTTAGCTGCACCATTATGGAGCCTCTATGTCACTGAAAGGCTCATTACTGCTCCTGTTCATCCTGACTGCGCATGAGGCCTTTAACCAAACACATCCAAGTGATGCATGCATTCCACCTTCCTTTAACATGCTTGACACTTGACTGGAGACTATGAATATTTATTAGGGATGTAAAGATTACCAGATACATATTGGAAAATCAATTCAGTGGTCAGATTCACGACAATATGGGCTCAAAACAACTGAATTAAATTAGGCTGTTTTTAAACCAATACATATCGATCCAAACAACAGTTGGCGACTGGTTTGAACAGGTCAGGGAAGGAACTCTGCAATTAGTGGAATAGAATCGAAAGGACTAGAAAGCATAATAAACTGGCTAAGTTTGAGTGTAAAATTTGGAAGTATTTTATATTATCTAAGGTGTGAAACAAGCATCAAATAACCACTATTTACGAAGATGGCGTGGTGTTGAAATGGAGAAAAAAAACATTGATGAGCAGTAAAAGAGCAACTAATCCTAGCATGTGTTTTATGAGGATGTTAGCAAATAACTATGAGACTGGTCACATTTGAGCCTCTCACAAAGATACTTGAGACTTAACTTAATGCTGGACCTCAAAGTCTTTAGACTTGCCTTGAGATTTGCAACTAAAAAGCAATGTTCTTTTTGTCTATTGTTATATCCCAGAGACGCGGCTTTTAGGTCTAAAACTCAAAGCTCTCTTTTCAAAGCCTTTGCAGTAGGAATGCAGGGACATTAACTACTTGTTTTGTGTCCCCAGAAGC
>NC_050530.1:22555234-22558426 GCF_002922805.2 Oryzias melastigma | reverse complement strand
TTGTTTTTAATGTAAAGCGCTTCGAGCTGCGCGAAGTATGAGAAGCGCTTTTTTTTATAAATAAAATTTGATTGATTGATTGAAGATGTGACAGTCAAAGCTTAAGACTTGACTGGAAGTTACATCTAAAGATTTGAGACTTGACTTAAGGCTTGACTTGAAAATACAACTAAGAATGTTAAAATAGGCTTAGACTTATCACCAAATAATTGTGCTTGACCTAATAACTTGAGACTTGACTAGGACTTATCACCAGGCACTTCAGACTTGACTTGGATCAAAAAGGACTTAAAGCTTGACTTGGACTCATCATCAAAGGCTTGAGACCTGAATTGGACTGATCACAATGACTTGAGACTTGACTTGGACTTATCATCAAAGACTTGACTTGAACTCATCACCAATTTCTTCAGACTTAAATTGGACGTATCACCAAAGACTTGGGATTTGACTTGGACTGATCACCAAAGACTTGTCTTGGACTTATTGCCAGTGACTTGAGACTTGACTTGGACTTATCACCAAAGACTTGACTTGAACTCATCACCAATTTCTTCAGACTTAAATTGGACGTATCACCAAAGACTTGGGATTTGACTTGGACTTATCGCCAAAGACTTGAAACCTGACTTGGACTTGTCGCCAAAGACTTGATACTTAACTTGGACTTATCGCCATTGACTTGAAACTACTTGGATTTATCAACAAAGACTTGAGACTTGACTTGGTCTTATCACCATAACTTGAGACTTGTCTTGGACTTTTTGATAATGACCTGAGGTTTGACTTGAACTCATCACCAATGACTTGAGACTACTTGGACTTATCACCAAAAACCTGAGACTTGACTTGGACTTATTGCCAAAGACTTAACTTGGACTCATCACCAACAAGTTGAGATTAGTTGGACTTATCGCCAATTAAGACTTGTCTTAGACTTATTGCTAACGACTTGAGATGACTTGGACTTATCAACAACAACTTGAGACAACTTAAAGTAATCGCCAAAGACTTGACTTAGACTTATCACCAATACCTTGAGACTTGTCTTGGACTTATCGCCAACAATTTGAGACGACTTGGACTTATTGTTAAAAACTTGACACTTGGCTTGAAATTAAATGCAAAGACTTGGACCTGCAAACAAGTCAATAAAAAGCCATGCTTTCCTAATCTGAAACTACTATCATCTGCCCCACAAGCAGTGAGATGTAAATGTTTTACCAAACACTGACACACAAATTAGCCCAAAACGTGCATTTTCAAATCATGTAATGTATCAATAACTTTTCTTATTACTTAATGCCAATATGTAAAACAACAAAACATTAAATATGGACCGTTTATTTTTTTTTTTTTGTATTTATGTAACATTTGTGCTGTAGCGATGGCTTTGAGGCATGACAACACAACAATTCTTTGGGGACCATGTCACCTTGGCCCAAAAGTCTGGGCAGCATTGTTAGCACTGATGGTGGCAGCTAAATGTACCTCCATGAAGCGGGGGTGCACTCTCGTCCCCTCAGTTTTGCACCTGTCTTTCTCCTGAGTCTCACGGCTGCAGAAATGCAAACATTTGTGCTTAGTTTTTTTCCAGCCTCCCACTGAACACATTTGACAGCAGCACTTGGGAACACCGTCCCCTTCCAGTTCATCTGACAGCTACACTTTTATTTGTAACCTTGCTTTCAAACTCATTTTTTTTTTCTGAATTTCATCCCTCCACTGACAGCTAGTTTCGAACCTCTTGATTTATCTCCTCTCCCTGCACAGCAAGAAAATTGAATGTCAAAATAACTGCTTTACATGGCAATGCTGTAAAATGAGGGAATTGTTTGGCCGTGCTGTGCTGAGGGGGACGCACTCTAGCGAACCCTACTAGTTTCTCACTAACTTCTTAAAACATGCCGCATTATGCTGAGTTTGAAAGTTTTGGGTATTGCGGTTAAGCGTTTGTTTCCAAACAGTTCTCCAGTAAACACCGGGATCAGAGAACGGAAACATAAAAGAGCTCCGGTGGGTCCGGATGATCTTTTGCAGCTCTTGAAGGATCAGAGAGACAATTACCCGACTTACCTAAAAGAGAGTTGAGGACGATGTGTGCAGAGTTCATACTATCCCTCCAGTGTCATAACTGGGGCCTCAGATACAAACTAAAGAAAGCAATTATAAGTGGAAGACCGCAATGAAAGTCCATCATATGGGATCATCCTTTAATCTTGACTGTTTTCTGCACTGATTTGGGGCAGTTTTCAGTAAAAAGTCATTTAACACACACACATATAGTATATATGGTAGATATATACTTTCCGAGCATCCCTCAGTAGCCTCTAGTGGCAATTTCATCTCATAAATTGTTGATTTGTAAATGCAGCTGGGGCAGGAAATCTGCAGCAGGCATCTTTCGATTAAAGAGCTCCTATTATGTTATATGTCCGCGGTTTAATTAGCTTTTTACCCTGCATACTTCAAAATTTATTTCTAAGTCCCTTTTTTATTTTTTTACTTTCTAAGCTTCCCCTACTTTAAGGTCCCTCCTCAGCAGAAGTGGGGTTATGAGTTAATGCTTCAGATTATGATCTAAACTGTACTTATAATAAACAAAATGTGAAAAACTGTAATGTTGTTTTCGATGGACACTTCTTCACAGTACTTTAAAGGTAGTTTTTCTATTTACCTACTATCTTGTTACATATTGTAAATACTATGCAACATATAATAAGTTAAATTCAAGGTACTTTATTTGTACTTGCCCTGTTCTTATGTGGTCAGTACCAGAAAAAAAACACAACAAATAAATACTCAGTTGGTACCACATTACTTTGAACCAATTGGTACCATATAAATACACACACAAGTATCTTGTGAGTGCTAAGGTAATTAAAAAAATGTACCATGTAAGTACCCAGTAGGTACCAAAAAAGGCACAAAAAGTACAATTTAAATACCACTTAAATACCCCATAAGTACTATACTGTAAAATGAAACATTATCTTCAAGGAAAATATTAAAAATGGTAAAGTACACAAATATATTTTATTTAAAATACATTTTTAGACTTATACATGGATAGTTCAAGCTAAACTGCAATAATGACAATATGAAGCTACCGTATTTTCCGGACTATAAGTCGCGTTTTTTTTCATAGATTGAATGTCCCTGCGACTTATACTCCAGTGCGACTTATATACG